>NC_042495.1:22680519-22702046 GCF_005508785.2 Acyrthosiphon pisum
GCTTGAAATTTAAATATCGAATAAAAGCCAACGCTTAAGCACAGATAATGTTATTATCTAAAAAATGTGTAATAGGTCAAATCACTCTAATATCAAAACCAACAGCACGCTATTGATACTAGTGAACGAAAATGTGCCATGTTGTACGTGGGGCCGGAGTGGCGCAGTGGTCACACAGTTGACTTACGACTCACACAGTCATCGGTTCGATTCATAGCAAAGTGCAAAAAAATGTGTGTGATTCTACGCAGTCACCATTTTCCCGTGCTGTCGTCCGATTGCGTCATCCGGTTTCCAACTAGGTCCCACTCCACTGGGAGTGAAGACCGCACATGTCTCCTCTTGGAGAAGGGGGGTAGTATCATGCATATAGTGATATATACATAGATAAATAGATCACATGATCTCCCTACTACCCACTTGTGATAAGCATTGACAAAGACCTTGAGGTCGTTTCAATGAACAAATATAAAAAAAAAAAAAAAAAATGTTGTACGTGTGTAAGACGTAGACAACAAATACATAATAGGTAACATCCTCTTAACACATATCCTTATCGCCACCGGTATCCACTCACAACTAGTAGCAATATTAAATATTATAGACAAGATATCAACAAAACTAAACAACCTATTGTTCTATTGACAGTTGTGACCAAAATATCAAATACTAATAACTAATAATTAATAATAGATACCTACCTATATACTATTATTTTCCAACTAACTTCGCAATCGGTGTTATTATAATTTATTAACGAATATCGTAATTCGTAGCTATATTTACCAGTTTTCCGGAAATCGCAAAATCATAATTTCTATTTTATTTTATTTCCTTACGGCTCAACACCCAATAGCCTATCTATTTTAAACATTTTAGTTAACTTTTATACGTTGATATATGGTAAATAAATAGGTAGGTACCTAACTTATTGTCCATTGTCTTAGTTCTTGTAGTTTTTTAGAAAACTGTAACTACAATTGTAAGTACATTGATAAACCAAGTTTGATCTAAGACAAACGTTGCGCATTCATGTTAGGAATAATTTATATTTTATTATAAATACCTAACGTAAATAATTTTTTTTCTGCTTGACAATTTTTTTTTTTTTTTTTGGGGGGGGGGGCTCAGTCTAAATAATATTTATTATAAAACTATAGATCTGTATTAATATAGGTATCAACAATTAGAATATTTATGTATCCTATATATTATACGAATATACCTAATATTGCCATACAACGAAATAATATGAATACCAATGTCCATTTAATCGACAATAGTAAATCGATTTTCTTAATTCAATAATGGGAACAATAATGCCGTAATATTGGGAAACATCCTAATAATTACCTACCTACATTCATTAGCTATTTCACTATCACTGTCCACCTATTCGTGAGTAGGTAATTACTAGTGTATACCTACTATACTATATAAGTACCTAGTGTAACTACACTACAAATTACGATATTAGTTAGTATTTGATTATTTTGAAATTGTAAATCGTTTGTACATACTCGTCATAACTCATGACTGCCTTTAAAAATAAAATAAAATAAAAATAATCTATTAAATGGTCTCGAATTTAGGCCCTAGACAATAATCTTACCTACGCAATTGTAAGACACGAAACGGAGACAACACTTGTGAGTGTTACATTCTCCTTGAGACCTCGAATCTGAGCACGGAAAATTTGCGACACAAAGGCAGAACGTCTAACGGGGCTAACTAACACGGTAACTTACTTACGTAAGTAAGACTGTAAAGAGAATTGACAAACACATAACTCACGTCGTGAATTATGATGTCTTGATTTAGGCAGCTGCCAGCTAGTACAATATTAGCTGCAGTGGTAGAAAACAAATTACAAAGAACTGAAACACGTGCACTTAAACGATATTATAATGATGGCATGATTTGTTTAATTGGACATTTTAGTGTAATATTAAAACGTTTGTCGTTGACATTGAATAAAGTTGGCATATCACTATGCTGGACTAAACTTGTTATTTACCTACTGTAGCCTAACCTATTTGTTAAAATATAATTTGTATTTTGGGATATTATTATGTGTATTACATAATAGCGGTTCTTAACCTGTGGTTAGGTTAGGTCGGGACCGCCTCATGTCGGGGGTCCGCGGCAGCCTTAATACATGACGTACATCTATAAGTGACATGAGTGCATTATTCCAATATTGTTGGAATATTATTAATATTATTTTTTTTTTTAATATATAATAATATGTAGATTCTACACCAAATAATTGTATTATTAATATTTATTAAGTACCTTTTCTTCTTCATAGGAAATATAGATGCGTACAGCACTGTAGTCTCAGCAGTATTATATTTACTGCCACTAAGTGCAGTTGATCGATCGTACACAACTATAGTTTTATATTAAATTTTAATAAAAAATTAATTGAAAAAAAAATAATTATAAATGTGTATTGAAATAATGTGTAATAAAATTGGCGTGGGTATAATAACAAACAGGTTTTAACGAACCAATTTGGGTAATACTTTAAACAGTTGTCCTAACCTAACCTACTAGACTATACTGGGAAACCATGTTTTAATATTTTATTGAGTTTTATACCTACACCTAATTAGGTTTGAACCCCATGACCCCCCTCCCCGTGAGCACGCCCCTGTGGCCAGTATAGCTGCAAGTATATAAGGTCTTATTTTTTATACATTATTATGCTCATATGTATTAATTTGTGATTAATGAAAATGAAAATTTTTGATTTTAATCCATAGTTAAAATTAAATGTTTCTAGATTGGAATGATTTTTAATAGAAAAAATCAATTTTTTAATTTAGGTACGAATCTCCACTAATTTGTTAATATAAATAAATATTTATACAGAAAATACCCTTGTTGATACTGAAACCCAATCTGTCTATAATAATTAATCGATCATTAAAATGTTGAGCAGTTGTCGTAGGTACCTAATTATATTATTATGAATTATAATTATAACTATTAACGTCTCTATTGTTTTCAGTACAACGATTTTAATGTTAACGCCACCTTAGAATATCATATAACCAGCTATAGTGGCAAATTTGAAATTATAATATCCTTATAGTGTAGGTAATATAAAATCATGTAAATAATGTACGTGTAACTATAGGAGATCATTGATTATGATGTACATAGACAACCTATGTAGTACATTTTTGGAAAAATAAAACGGTTTCAAATGGCTTTGATACAAAATAAAATACGTGTAGTGGGTATCTATATTTAATTCGATTATAATATCTAAGGATTGAATCTAAGAACTGAATACAGAACAACTTTGTTTAGTACAAATCTGCACCACAGAAGTCGACTAACGCAATAATAAGTATTGCAGTCTAGTTAATAATTTATTGTTATATATATGTTTTTTCACTTATGTTATTTAATTAAAAACAACTTGATTCAAAATTGCAAATCCTACATATTACTCCATATTATATTTACAATATTACAAACCACTTAAATTATTTCAAATTATTTAAAAGTGAAAGACAATGAATAGCTAAATATTTCAAATTTAAATTTATATAATATTTTATTTTAAGATTATTTTAACAATATAATTATGAATACTGTTAAAAACAATATGGTAATATGTAGGCAAACAACTTACCTATTTCAATATATAATGACTTAAATCACCTCATTTTATATTACTATTATTATGAATCACTATAAAAGGCATTTGTATAGCGGGTGATCTACTAATTTACTAGAAGTGATCCACAACAGGATTTTAATATTATGTACATTGTACATATTAGGCATAAAACATATCTATTTCACCATTAATTATTAAAATATTTCTTTTAGGATCATCAAATCAAAAAAGAATTCATTTAAAAATACACAGTTTACCATTATTGACTAATGCAACAATATAAAAGTCCTGTATCTATTATTATTGAAATTAGGCGTACCTACATGGCAACATTATTATAATACCTACATTATCGTTATTGCTTAAATTGAGAAGTAAGTAATAAGAAATAACTATAATAATTAATAGGTAAAAAAAAATAAAGGAGTAGAAGTGAAATTGATTAAATTTATTACTACTACTATAAAGGAAATGCACAGGTAACTGTGGTCAAATATTTATAAGATGTGATAGAACACCTGCTAGACAAATGCCTTTCAAAATTTTACCATAATTTAAAAGCTCAGGACTATGATAAATCTATTCCAATTTAAATCATACAGTCAAATCAAAATATTCGTAATGCAAAAATGCAAAATATGAGTTAAGATCATAACATGTATTCAACAAATTGAAACAAACTCAACTTAACCCCTAACTAAAAAAAAATACAGTAAAATTTAAAAATGGAACTAATAATATTTTAACTTAGATTTAGTAGGTGGTATTACCTAAATAGCTAACAACACCAATCAAACAGAAGGAACTATTCAGTTGCAAAACACTAAATACAATATAGTTTAAAATAAAAATATTTTTATGATACCTAAATATTAGGATTAAGACATACCTACTTAATATTATAACAAAGTATTTATTTAAGTATAATATTTTATAATATCATTTATACCTAATAATGAAGGTGAACAATCTATGATTTTTTTTTTAATTTTTACAATTTACCACACATTTATGATTGATTTATTTGATGTTGTTAACTAATTTAACTTAATTGTACAATATTTGCTAAAATTGAAAAAATACATTAGCATCTACAATCTTCATTTAACATATTTTTAGTTTACTATATTATTGGGATCAGTTTTCTTCTGGAATGCATATTGTCAGACTTGATTTTTTAACTTCTTTGATAGTAACTTGAGTAGTTGAATATCTAATAAGTTAAGAAAAGATAAATATAACTAAATAATTTAACAGTAAAAAATATTTGTACATACTTAATTCATTTGGTAGTATCTTCAATTATCAAAATTATATATTGGAAACAATATTTTTATTTGTCATTGTTCTCATTTGCAATTTTAATGGGAGTTATAAAATTATGTGATTTCATTATTTATCTCTCAAGCCATCTGTCTAAGTATATGTATTTGTAGTAAATACGGATAATCTTAATTCTTAATAATAATTCTATTCTGTGATAATAATTACTATGCCAGAACGCAAAATTTGAATATATGCAAATTAAAAGTACTTCTGAACAGAGAACATTATAGTTTTAAGTATATTGTAGGTATAAATAGATGATAGGCAGCCCGCAGCCGTCTTGTTGTGTCCAAGTAGATGATAATAAGTAATAATAGGAGTAATAATATATGATGTTGTATTAGGTTTATGTTGCATGGTGTCAGTTAATAATTTTTAGAATAAAACAACTTTTGTGTCATCAAACTTTGAATAACATTTGGTGGTGTAGGTAACTGAATGAACATAACTGATTAAACTGAAAATAAAATGTAATTAAAAACTGTTAGTAAGTATAATAATGCATGTACGAATTAATGTATTAATCAAACTTATTTTTCTACTTATACATTTTATTTATTTAAAAAAACTTACCAAATAACTTTAGGTACAAACAACAAACGTTGTGCTTTACAAGTGGTAGGTATTATCAAATTTACGCCACACTTAATAATATAGATTACAAATTACGATGTCATCAATGGAATTTTTTCGACAAACTTAATTATTCAAAAACTATTGCGTTAAGTAGGTATATTATGTTACTAAAGAAATTTAAACCGTCAGTAAACTTAACGGTGTAACGTATAAAACATATAATAATTAGTTTAATTACTAATTACATCATACATTTAATTCATTTAATATTTAACTATTTAACTATTTAACTCTTTAAGTAATAACTAACAAGTGCTATGCAGCTGCCTACGAGGTTTACAATTTACATTTTACTTTGAACTTTAGTACCTATCAGTTTATCACAACTGATTGGTTTTCTTTTAATATTATCATTAATTAATTAATATCATATATTTTAATCAATGCTATTTTCAATAATATCATAGACATAAATAATGATAAACATATCGCCAAATATTGGTAATATAATTGTATGGTAATAACACAGAATAGAATAATAATAATAGGTATATGTGTAGTAATGATGTCATAATATTGTCATGTAATGAAAACGATGGAGGGGATCCGATGCGACGGCCAAGGTCAACAAAACGTAGATTTTATGGTCAAATTAGCATATTTAGGTGTAATAAGACATTCAATTAATCAGGTACAAAGTACAACAGTTATCAATATTGTTACCCATTAGATCGTACGGTACCAAATTTATCAGTTATAGCTCCTGGACTTTACAAATGAAGAAATAGCTTAAACAATGCCGCATTTACCGACTATAACACCTCCTTCAAACGCCAATACTTTGAGGAGCTGTAACTCGCAAACCAATCAACGAAATTTAAAAATGTTAACGCGTAAATTCTCAATAAAAATGGGATTATTAATTCATGATATTTTTATTATATGTTACCATTTGAAAATCAAAAGTTGATAGTGGTTTCACCAATAAATATAAGGGTGAAAAAAATTAAAATATTATACGGTTTTAGAAAAACATAAACCTAGAAGCTTAAAAAAAAAAAAATTCAAAAAAAGTTAATACTTTTCGAGATAATTAGTGTACCCACTTAAAAGAATCACCCTGTATAGTTCTACACATTTATTATAATTATTTATAAAAGAACTATCCATCCGATAATGAATATTATATTCAGATACCTAGCCCAATTTAATAATTAATAATAATATGCTATCGTTATTCAGACATGTATGACTAATATACTAGTTAAAGTCATCAGTGTGAGATCATTAATAAATCCTACCATAGAATTCACGACCTTTAGTCATTGATAATAATATAATATTACGAATGACGTATATTAATTGTCTACATATTATAACACTTTGTATTTATCTAAATGGTTATTGGTACACAGATTAAAACACTTATTATAATGGACAGTCTAATCCTGTATGATACGATTTTCTCCAATTCTAATAGTGCCTATACATTTTATTCTACTGCATACTGACGCCAATTGGCGTCATAAGTATCATTCAGCAACGCGTTTGACGCCAAATGGCGTCTAATATAGATTTAAAATAAATGGTTTAAAATTCCCTACGCGTGGCTGAATATTATTTTATAATTATTTAGCGCGGATTAAACGCATGTTTTTAAAGATGTATACATACGTCGTTATGAGCAGTTTCTTTATTTTTTTTTAAATTTATTTTATTTTTACTTTTATCATACGCACTGGGTGAAAACAGCAAAAAGACATACGCAGTCTACGTGTTAATACAATTAGTATATGTAAAATTTAAATAAATTAGTATTAATTCTTGTAAAATAAATAAAAACGGCATGATTTCTTATGAATATAAGTTATAAAAATGGCAATACGTCAGTTTTGGGATAAATATTATATATTTATGTATATTATATTGTATATTATATATTTGCGCGTCCAGTACGGAACAAAGACTGTTTATTTCGTACGCTCACTCAGACACCGACCGACCTGTGTATGTGTGCATACATGTGTATGTGTGTACTTATATTAGAAGAAAATGTCAATACGAATTTACGATAAGATGGTATAATAAATGTTTCAATAATGTACACAATATACAAATTTGCATGGCCTTTATGGCCCAACAGTCAAAAATAATACAATAATTGGTCGTCTGACACAATTAATGAATAATATATAATTATAAATAATATGACAAGCTATTAGAGCCGCTAAGAATTATAATATGGCTCAATAGTATGTATTATGAGGTAGCTATTAGATCTGTACCCAATACATACACTATAATATAATATAGCGTAAATTAAAAATTTCAAGAAAATAACTAAAATAGTTATTCTAGATTTTAATATAAAATTTCGTCCAAATTTAACTTAAAATGTGTATAAAGAATAACTTCTATGTTTATACATCATATATATTTTTTGGTTATAGTACGAACTATTTGTGAAAACTTGTTTTAAATATTCAATTATTAGCTATTAACATTTATATATTTCTGTGATTTGAAATAATTTGATGAATTTTGTAAATGTTTTTACTTCAGACGCTCGTATAAAATTATAGTAAATAAATGTATATAATGAAATATGAATACAATATACTGAAAATATGGCTCATAAATATGAAAAAATATTCAACAACATGCAAAAAATCTTTCAAAATATGCAGTAGGTATAATATTATATGCGTTGAGAAGTAGGTAGCAAATTTATAAAAATAATAATATTAATAAACATTGATAATAAGACAAATAATAGACCAGGTCCATCATAAGCCAACATAATATAGCAGCGACGTAATAATTAATTTCTTATTCTACCCCCCCCCCCCCCCCCCCGCCATTCGTGCTTCGGACGATATACAAGTAAATAATAATAATATTATAATATAATCCTGCGCACTGAGTTCGGATACATTATAATACGTCAAGAAATGCTACCCCGAACTCCGCATCTGCCCGAAACGGCGAGCATAGACAGCTGCAGATTTTATAGTCGGCGGCAAGAAACGTGTGTCCTGGGCTGCCAAACAACCCCTCATGCAGACATTGGTTCTCAACCTGCGTCGTCATTAGCGTCATTGGCATATACACAATATGTCATGCTTATTAATTGAGGTTTACGTTAGAGTCCAGCGGTTCTCGACCTTTTCTAGATCACCGCCCCCGAAGAAAGATTTTTAGAAATCGCGGACACTTTTACCAATTTATTTTTGAATATCTTTTTTTTTACAAAACATCTCGCATGTTATTATAACTAAAATTATAATAATTATTTTATATTACAAATTACATAAGTATAGACATATAAATTTATAATTATTTTTATTCCACTTGATTTTTTTTATAGAATCCAATATAAAACTATGTATAAGTACGATCTTAGCACTTGGTGACAGTAAATATATGACTGCCGAAACTATACAGTGCTGTACGCTTGTACAATTTCTCAAAACAATGTATACAATAGGACCGGCACTAAGAATTTTGCCGCCCCGTTCAAGTAAAAAAAAAATGCGCCCCTTTCAACAAATTGTTCCTATATATAATTAGTAGGTAGGTATTTACACAAAATTAGCAAAATTAATTATAAACTTGATTATAATATTGTAGAAGATCAAACGGTGAAATTTCTACTTAATTTAATTTAGCTCAACTTAAACTTAAGAAAATTTAATTAATTAAAATTAGGTTGAATTAAGACACGACAATACCTTTATTTTATAATAATAATAAAATGTATTGTTACACTTCACTGTTATAGTTTGACTTAAGACTGATAACTTTTAAAAATTCAAGTTATCTGGTTAATTTTAGCCGAGAAACTTGAAACTTGACACTTGTCATTTGCTAATAAAAATCATATCGAATTTCTTATCAAAAAGTTTGATAGCTTTAATAAAAGAATACCTAACTTAAATTTTATTAAATGTATGTATGTAATACGGTCGAATTAAGTACATAAAATATAGGAACACAATGTAGGTATGGAAATAATATATATTTTTTAAAACCCCAACCAATACAATTATAATTATTGATTATTGACTTTTGGATTCAACCAAAATAATAAATTGATAATGCAGTTATTTAAGCAAACAGTAATAATGAAATAGCCAAAAAAATGTATAGCAATATGTTTATATATATTGTATAACAACAAAAACGATTATTTGACGCAGACCAAAAGAGCTTTGAGACTGATAAAAATGAATGCATTGCATATAACATTCTAAAAATAAAGTCTCCAATTTAAAGGTTTTTTTTTATATTAATAATTATAAATCTTCTTCCTAAATATCCAAGATAAAATATCAATGAATTCATACATAAGTTACATACATTCAAAATGTAAAAGAAGACATCGCGAAGTATTTTCATTTCTTAATATTCTATTGTATTGAAATAAATTGCCTACTTAAAAATAATAATTGTACAAATATTTGAAACGAAAAAAAATGCACGTGAATCATATTCCCTAATTATGAACGTGAACGAAATAATATGTCCATGAACGACGTTCATTCCAAACACTGAATATGACACAGTACCAGTTAAAAGAATATAATAAACATTATTTTTATTTCAGATTTACAATGAGTAAATATAATGAGTAATGGTGAAAAATACATATTTTTATTTTAAACATTTTTAATGGTTAGGTTCAAAAAAAATTGGTCGCCCTATGCGGTCGCCCGACCCACACGTGCATTTCGCTGGCCCAATACAATTAGTGAGTTATATTTTAAACATTTTTTAAGTGTTTTTTTTTTTGTAAAATTTAATTTGTAATACATTTTTAAAAGTGGTTTAAAAACAATATAATAGTTATAAGGATAAAATTATATAATATAATATAATATGATATATTTTTGTCTGTGAAAACTATAAAATACAAAATATATTTTGTAAATTATAATTTTTAAATCAAATTTTTCTAAGCATTTTTTTTTAATATAAATTATTATAAAACTAATTATTTAATTTAGGTTGAAAATAAAAATAGTTAGTACACTTTAATATATTATTATTAATCATAATATCTAGAGACCTCAAACCAATTTGTAAATACGTATTTGCAGCTCTTTTTTTATTATTTATGAATGGTATTTCGAAAAATCTTTTCCTTGTGTTATAAGGTTGATATTTAGATTTAACTGCAGTTGTTTTAAATATATACCTAGCAAATAGCTTATTTTTTTGTAGTAGAAGTTACTAATATCTAATATGTACCTATTCGTAAGAGTTGGAATATTTCAATCGAGGGAAGAGTTTTAGGTTTGCCTAGGATAGCTTTTATTACTAAGTTTGATAGTACATATATCTCTACATTGATATTATTTTATTATATTTAACGATAACCATTAAACAAGACGTGTATAGGAAAATAATATATTTTAATAATATAATAGTTAATAGTATAATATAAATAATAATATCTAATGTGCAATATTCAAACTACAACCAAAGACCAGCTTGTTTGAATAAACTTATAATAACAACAAATATAAAATTTAAATATAATGTACCTAGTACCTACCTGTTTAATAATTACTAATCTACTAGAAAAAAATGTTTAGACCACATATGGGTATTGCGAGCAAATTAAAATAATTCTATTTTTTTTAAATTCTGGACGTAGCGAGGAACCACCAAGTGGTTTTACAATGGTGTTTATTTTTATTATTTTTTTTTATCCTGTATACAACATTTTTACCAGAAGGAGTGCTGTAATTTCTACATCTAGTATCGGATCTTTTAGAAAATTATATTAAGATGATACTTTAAGAAGGTCATTTTTCGACACTGACAGCTGAAAATGGGATTTTAATTTTTAACGCTTTGCTTATCACCATAGCAACTGATAAAAAGTTATAATATTATCATATTAATTCAACTCGATGTCTATGATCAATTATTATAACAATATAAAAACCCAAACTGATAAGCCGTTTCCGCTCAGAATCGTTCTTCTTATACAATGATATTATATCATTGAATTCAAGTTTAATACAATACATTATATATTGACCCACTTGTACCTACTATACAGCAGAGCGACATACACTTACCCGCTTTTTTTCTCTTTAAATAAAAACGATGAATAGGTTGAATATGTGTAAACATTTTCTAGATTATCAAGAAACAATAAATTCTGCCAATAGACATTATTCAAACTGTATAATTTTTATTTTACTATATTCTAGATAAAATATTAAATTTTAATTTAATAATATATTAATTATTTTTAACACAATCAGTTGAGCTATTATTATTCTTAATAGTTGACTATAATGTTTAACATTACCATGAAATATTATAATAATTTGTATATTCTTAAATGTATATTACTGTAAACCTAATTTTATGTAATTATAATACAATATAATACAGTATAATAATATATATATTATATACCGTAGCTACATTTTTATTATACCATTTTATTAGCCAGTTTTAAAAATAAATTATTATGCTTTAAGCAGAGATAATTCACGTAGCACACAATAGATAACGTGAATTTCGTGATATAGATAATAAATGTATTACCTATCTATGTAATCATCACTCACGACTCATTAGCCAATTTACAGCCGAATTAGTTTACGAATTCCACGATACAATATAGTCATACTTAATTTTTATCCCACAAACATGCGTACCTAGATTATTTCACGCACAATGTTTAACTAAACCAAAACCCACGAATATGCATATTGCAATACGGTACCTAATTTTGCATTCGGCATTTTAGACTTTGTACAATAAATATTTCACGAGTACCTATTTAGTTACCCGTGTATTTTTTAATTTTTCTAAAATTATGTAATGATGTCGACATTATTATGCGAAAAATTATAGACCAATTTATTCTAGAAATAAATTTAATTTGATTTTTTATTGAAATAAATGCTGAATAGTGAATAATGCATTATCAGAATTCGCTTTAAATTGAATTACATAAATGGACTTAAAATACGCGTTCAAATTTTATGATTCTCACGTATGTAGTATAACCTAACCCTAGGTCTAAACCCTATCACGTCTAGGTCTTCATCGCAAGTCAATTTATATTGCGGTCACATTAAACTCTTTATAAGAAGTTATCGTAGCGAGAGGGCTTATTGAAAATCTTATTAAAAAATTGTAATAACAGTATTATCACTTTGCAGTGGATAGAAAAAAAATTAACTGCATATTATTAGAAATGTTGAATACTTTTTGGTGCGTCAACATTATAAACACAACGATGTTTATGGTAAATGATAAACTATTATTTTAAATTATTCATTAGAAGTCACGTTTTAAAAGTTGACATAATACACAGGACTTTCATTAATATTTACCGGTTTTATTGTGTCCAGTAAAGAGTAATACAATAATAATTAAGAATCAAATATTGATGTTATATTTTTAAATTTTTAGTTCTGTCGTGTGGTCCTAGACTGACTACGTCTGCGTTTGGCTATATCTCATTATTTGGATCGAATATACGTCGTTGGTGCTCGCGCAGTATAAAGCACAATATCACAAAGATACGCATCCTTGGAA
This sequence comes from Acyrthosiphon pisum, assembly GCF_005508785.2. NCBI lineage: Eukaryota > Metazoa > Arthropoda > Insecta > Hemiptera > Aphididae > Acyrthosiphon > Acyrthosiphon pisum. Next base: position 22,693,628 of record NC_042495.1, read on the forward strand.
ACCGGTTGGTGTAATTTTACAATAATAATTTAACGACGGCGTCACCACCCCTCCACAGAATCGATGACGGGGGGGGGGGGGGGGGGGGCGACTGGTCGATGCCACGTACAAACCCGAGGTCAAATTCCATTTACCATTAACTCAACATTTCGAGAAGGTTTTCGATATTCTATTATAACTATACATAAACGATAAACATCTGTATATTGTGTAGTACTGTCGTCTGAGGACGAACCTCTAAACGACGACGGCCTCACCCTCGGTTAAAATAAAATCGAGTTTCTCTGGAAAAAATAAATAATTGTTACCATCGCCTTATCTGGACATTTCATCCTGCAGGTGTGTAAATAATAGAACCTTTTTCCATTTGTCGGTGCTTAGTTTTTTCGAAAACAGAAAATACAACGCAGTTCGTCGACTGTCAATATAAATTACGACGGTTTTAAAATTCTCCGGCTTAATGGGGTCGGTCAAATGTTTTTTTTTTTCATTTCAAGGTTTTAAATAAGTATGTATGCCTATATCTCGTAAAATATATGCCAGTGGTTCTCAACCTTATTATATACGTGTACCATCTACACAGTTTGAACATTTTCATGTAGTTACATATCTACCGCTTTACATAAATAACGGTTTTTTTTTTCTAATCAAAATCGAATACGTTATTTTACATGTATGGATATTTATTTTATTAGGAACTACAAAATTATCATAATGTACATAGGTAATTATTTAATGCATAGATTAAATTTTTATGAGCGATTGAAGTTCACATTTTTCGTCGTCGTATCCTGTGGCCACTGTAACTTTGACCCTATATGTTCGTGTTTATTTAGTCACGGACAGTTCAAATAATAATTAACATAATAGGTACACGAAAAAAACGTATTATAATATAATATATTTATACGAATGTACGTGTAACGTGTTCGGTGAATAACGCATACACCCAGGTATACACAACAGTGAATAGCAGATGGCTGTCGACTATAAGATCAATTACAAAAAACATTCGTCCCTATCGTTGTTGGGTATATTATTTTTTATTTCCTTGAGTAGAAGAAACAATGCACATTTGTAAAATATAATAATATATGGTACCTACTGGTTAGGTTAGGTGTAACTAACCTAACCTAACCGTTTATGTAAAATGTATCACACCGCCATACCGTGGGGCGAAAAATTAATTAACTCGGACATTTTGCAAAAATGTGAGTTATTAATTTTTTATCAGTTATAGTTGGAATCCGTCGGCAAGGAGTTGATAAAATAGATTTTACTTGCCCTAATTTTTTTCGATATAAATAAAATGAATAAATTAATAATTAAAGCTATGATATTTGTTATGTAATCTTTTATTGCTATTGAAAAATATACTAAATGTTTAAATATCTGCAGTCTTAAATTCTTAATGAGTTAAAATATTTTAAAAATACAGATAAGTATAATGAGGTATGGACAAGCTTTCATCTCAATCAAACGCGTACCAATAAATAATAAATATTTACCTACTTAAAATTATAATCATGAAATTAATTGTAAAAGTGATTGTAATTGTAATATAACTTTTTTTAAATCATTAAAATTGTGAACAATGCTCTGCATTTTCCACTATCAGTGATAACAAATTTGATAATTTATAGAAACGCAGGTTATATACGTGGTTAAATTTGTTCGAAAAAAGTCTTCTATTGCTCGTAAATTGTGCGCAAATGAGTTGTAGTCCGCTATTTAGAGTTTTCCCAGTATAGTATATAGGCATAGGTATAGTCTATATTGTATAGTCTCTTAGACAACGATTCTCAAACATTATTGCTATTTAATCCCTTATGTTACTATTCAAACTCTACAGTGCCCCAAAAATTGAAAATGCTCATAAAATATACAGGACTAATTAAAATTGATGCATGAATTATTTGCTTATTAATTTGTTTCTTTATTAGGTATATGATCATAAACTATAAAAACAATATAACCTTCAACCAACTCTTATCTAATATCGTTTACGACTACAAAACAAAATATGTAGATTATTATAAAATATACCTAATAAACTAAAATTATTTTATTTTAATATAATTATCGGATATGGTGTTCATGTAATGGAGCCCAAATAATATGTTTTGACTTTTTTTCATATATTTAATGTAGCCTATTGAAAATCGTTTAAATTAATATCCTATGGTTAGTGGCTTACACTTTAATAGGCATGTGATGGCGTGTGGAGCGTATTATCGCCAGCGACTTAAATAATATATAATATTCATAATGTATATTTTATATGTTCGTAACGTGCTGTGACGCTTGAATGATTTCCAACCTACCGTATGGTACATTGGTATTTAGTATATTATTATAATACACTTGTATACATTTTATTATCTTTATAGAATATTTCGTTAAAATATGTTCTGCATCAACTAACGACGTGGGCGATCCGTCCTAGCAGCGTGCAGTCCGTCCGATGGGGTAAAATCGGAGGGTGGCACACGTCCTATACGTCCTATTGTATATCATGACAAAGATTCATGTTTCGAAATACTATTATACAGCAAAAAATACTCGTTGTAAGAGGGGTAATCGGAAAAAAAAAGTCCCGGAAAAAAAGTAAGTTGTGCTTTGTATTTTAGTGTGTAAGTGTAATGAATAAAATGCTTGTACATATTATATATTTGTCATCTACCATAATAAGTAATAAATAATAGAAAAAAAAGTTTACTGGGAAATTTACCAAAATACTTATTCTTATACTGCAGTTGTACAGTTGTACTTTGTACTTATTGTAGTGTGTAGTGTATAGGTAGGTAGGTACCATATTTATTATTTATACTTAAATTTTGATATATTTTCATTGATTTTTATCAGGACTTTGTACTAAATTAAATTAAACTAAATTAGACTATATTTTAATATGTGATTTAAGTAAGTAATTAACATTTTTTATGATATTTTATGACTTTTTATGTATTTATATATTTATCGGGACTTTTTTTTCCTAGTATGGGACTTTTTTTTCCGCGATTCGTAAGAGGGTAGGTAAACAATAACACGTTTTAAGTAAGTATATAACTACTAGCTGAATAACCCGGCGTGGCCCGGGAAAAAAACATTATGATTAATCAACTCCTTTTGGATATAATTCACTCTGTATAGGTATGGAAGCAAAATCACATTATATTTTAATTTTTAGCCATCCCGCGTGGCGTTGCCCGTGAGTTTCGCTTATGGTTATTCGAACAGTGTATTATAAGGTAGGCAATATACCTGCGGTAAATTGTGGACACAGTAAGGAGGGAGATAAAATATAGCCTATATTATTACAGCTTTGTAGTTGAAAAAAAATGTGTATACAGTGTTCCTAAAATAGTATTGAAGTCACAGTTGATCATCCCGGATTTTTAGGAGTATTTAATATTTATATTAATATATTTTGGAGGGTTAATTTATATATTTTTATGGACAAACCGGCGTGATTGTACCTAGCCTTATGAAATAATTCGCATATTTATATAACTTGCAACCAAATTTTTATCGATAAACTTCTCGGAACAATTCTTATTGTTGACCTTCGGACAAAAGGATAAGTTGCGGGAAACGCGCGGGCTGCCGTGCGCCTGTGCCGTGAAGCGTATACAATATGTAGCCGTACATGTATTGTCGGTGAATAATATTATTATAATATTGTTAACAACTACACTAAAACGCAACATTTTTTAAAATCCTTTCTTATTGTACGGTAAAAATATGAGAATACCCTCTATTCCAAATTTCAATTTCGTACGTTCTGGAGTTTTTGAGTTAAAGCGTTGAGTGGGTCAGTGGTATTTGGATTTTAATGTATAGATTATTTGTAAAATATAAAATGATATTATAGTGAATCAAAGAAATATAGTGCCAACAACAATAACATATTATTCTAAAAGTACAAAGGTTAACGAAAGATATTCCAAAGTATAATGATATTCTGTCTACAGCAGTGACAACATTTATATATATTATCCTTATTAATTATAAATAATAATCATGATATTATCTACCCCTGTCATTCTGATCACCGTTTCCCGCCTGTGTGTGTCACCTTTTACGTATGACCATTTACGCATGACCCGTCTATATATTCGTGTTGGTTCCGCCACGGACAGTTCAAAAAAAAAAACCTCACACAATAAACGAAAAAAAAAATGTAAATATATTATATTATACAGATACAATTAATGACTACACGTGTGGGTAGTGGATGGCCGGTTATCGTAATTCAAATGTAAAAGCAATTACTGAAAACACTCCTTTTCGATTGGTCGATTGGTCGATTCGATCGGTCCTATCCGACCGTGGCTTGGTATGTATTATTTTTAATTTTCTTGAGTAGAAGAAAAAATACACATTGAAAAATAACAACCATAATTTATGGTAGGTACTTACTTCTTTGTTATCGGCCTCGCCACACACCGTACATGACAATATATTTTATCACATCGCCATCGGATACCTAACCGTCCTTTGTTAGGTAGGATGATTTTTATTGATAATAATTATTATAGAGCATAAAAAAAATACAAATATGTTAAGACCAGGGCTTGCATTTGAAAAAAATTCCATTTTATATTTTTAAAATTAAAACGTTTCCAAATTTTACATATTTTATCGTTATTCAGAATTAAAACGTTATACAAGTTTTGCGTTTAACGTTATTTAGAATAGTGTTAATACCTATTAAATTTATTAATAATAACTAATGTGGGTGGTAAAGGCCCGGATATGGAATATAATAATATAAACAATTAAAATGTTCGTTACGCATGAAATAATATTTCTACGAAACAAATATGACTTTTAACAGGGATACCCATACATTTGGTTACATGGTTAATAAATTTGTTGTCTCCATTTTACAAGCACACGACATAGCAAATTATCAGTCACTAGTTTCAATAGTGTGCTGTTAGTTTTGATACTAGAGTGAATTGACCTATTATAAATCTTTTCGGTCAGAACATTATCTGTGCCTAAGCGTTGCCGATTTTTGAAATTTTAATTTTCAAGCAAGATAAGGGTATGTGAAATATCAAAAAATAAAAAAACTCTTGCTTGGAAATTAAAATATCAAATAAAAGCCAACGCTTAAATACAGATAATGTTATCGTCTAAAACATTCATAATAGGTCAAATCACTCTAATATAAATAATAACAGCACACTATTGAAACTAGTGAACGAACATTTCGTATGTCGTATGTGTATAAGACGGAGGCAAGAAATAAACGGTAGCATCCTCTTAAATAAATGGATTTTAAATTATTTCGTTTTGCGTTAATTTTCGTTGAATGAAATTCTAAAAATTTTGTTTTTGAGTTATTTTTCGTTCAATGAAACTCTATCAATTACGTTTTGCGATATTTTTTGTTTAATGATATATAATTTTGTTATGTTATATTTTGTTTTGCAGTATTTAATTATTTTTAATTATCGCTTTCCGGCAATATAAAATTAATAATTATACCTATCCATCTACCTTTTTTTAAATCTAATAAGTAACATAATGATTCAATAAACGTCTTACAATCGAATAAAATTATAATATGTAATAATATTAATAATGATAAGGTACCAATTAATAATGAGTCTACAAAAATTACAAACATGTATGAGATACTGAGTAAATTTTTATATATTTCTTTTATTAATGAGGCGGTTACCACGTATAACATTTCTCTTTATAATATAGTTATATAATATTTTCTATGAATATGCAATATAATAACTATTATTATAAATTATTATTTACTAATTTATATATTTAATATTTAGAATTTTTTTTTTATAACATATTTTTATAATTGTTTTTTACAAAATTGAATTATTGTTAAATTTGTAGTTTACAAAAAAAATTAACATAACGTGACAATACAATTAATTAACTCGTAAATTACTGAATAACATGGGAAAAAATTTAACTCGTTAAGTTAGAAGTTACTTAAGAAAAGTAACTTTTAAACTCAACTTTAACTTTAAACTTAACTTTACTTTAACTTTAACTCGTTAATGCCCATCCTTGGCTATGTGAATATATAAATATATAAAACTAAACCATACACGTCTATTTCTAATTAAAAACTTTGCTACATGCCTAGTGCTTACATACCTATTATATATATTAACTATATTCAAGGCTGGGCATTAACGAGTTAAAAATTAAAATTAAGTTAAAACGTTAAGTTAATTTTAATTAAGTTAATTAACTCGTAACTTTTTTTTCAAATTAACTTTTAACTTAATAAGTTATTTTTTTTCAAGATTAACGTGTTAACTTAAAGTTAATTTTATTCCAAAAATATCTAAATTAAGTTAATTTTCGTCCGAAGAATAACGCAAATTTTTTAATGTGTTTTTCTTTGATGTATCATTTTAAATTTACCCAGTAATTTTCTTGGACGTAAAGAAAAACTATCTAATAAACCATATAATATGACTGGATTTTTTTTTTGCAAATTAGCAAATTTTAACTTTACACTAAGTTAAGTTACTTTTTTTTCAAAGTTAACTTTTAACTTAACGAGTTAACGAAAAAAAATACGAGTAACTTTTAACTTAACTTACCTTAATTATTTTAAAATAACTTAACTTAACAAGTTAAAAAAAATCGTCAACTTGCCCAGCCTTGACTATATTATTGTAACTAATAAGTATGGAAAAATATTATAATTTTACACTACTATAGTAATGTAAGTATTCTGCATGATATTGAATCATTTAAAAATTGTTGTACCTTCGGTTAGGTTAGGTCAACATAACCCAATATTATCACAAATAGATCATTAATGCTCGTTTTACCCAATATTATACATTTATAAAGGTGATGACAATATTAATGTACCTACTTAAAAATACGATTTATTTTAGTAAAATACTCATAAAATGTTTCACAATTTTATAATTTGTGAAATTTTCAAACACTAGCTATTTTACAAGTCAAAACCGTAAATCATCATTTATAAAATCGTAATTATTTGATAATTTTACGAACCATACAGTAGCCATAAAATTATTGTATAGGTATTGTCAGCGATGACTTTACGATCATAAACCGAAAAAAAATGTTACCGATACCTACTACTCTGAACGCACGCGGCCAATTAAAAAAGGTAATGGATATATTTAAGTGAACGTACTCGGGCCACGTTCCTTGATATCCGGGACCCTCGGTAAAGGTTTACGAACAGGTGTGTTCGTGCAATCTTCTTTCAGCGCTTTCAGAATCGCCTCGATCGTCTCGACAGATCTTAGGTACAATAAAAATAATAATAACAATAATATGTTCACGTCGTTTAATCCAATATGATTTAAACGCAATACTATAGGTACCTACGCATTTATAGGCGTTCACACCACACCAAACACGCACTCGAATAATATTATACTGGGCTGCAGCTCACACATACAGGCCACATGATGAGCACACACGCATTTTCGAGTCGGATACCTTATGGATAAATAACAATTTTTTTTTATATTTATCGATCATTAAGCCCGGCAACTATGGCCATTAGCTGAACACAATTATTATTTCATTAGTATTGTTCGATAGATATTTTGTTAACATTTGGTTAACCAGACTATAATATTTACTAAACAGATAAACTCTATTCGACAGTATACACATTGTAATATTAAAATGACACTTTAATACGTTTTTATAAGACTTAATGGATTCGTAAAAACGATAATATATAATGTTTAGTTTCCAGATGTATTTAAACGAAAAATATCTGTACGTAATTTGAAACCTACATTAAAAAGGTTTAATTATGTCTAAAAAAAAATACATATACAGATAACATTACGATGATAGGAAAATAATCGGTTTATTTGTGTACACGCTGCTCATTAAAAATAATTTATTTTCGAATAATAATATGTACGCTATTATTGAATCCGAATTCAAGGGATAATGTTTTTTTCAACAAAACACCAAGCCAAGAAAAGTTCCTGGCTGTGGTCAACAAAGTATAAGAATAATTTTTGTTGTAGGTTGGTATATAATATCTCTCTCGTACTTCCGTTTTTTTAAGAATATGATCTATGTAGTATCCTAGTGTTTTTGAACGTTTAGTCTTATATACCTATAATTACGGTTTTCTTACAATATCTCTAGAATTATTAACTTAACGATAAAATAGCTTGCATAAAAATTGAAGATCTTACAATTTGTAACTAGAAAGGTTCCGTACATTTTTAGCGTAAGAGTAGGTAATAGATAAGCGACAAAGTCCATCCGCCCGTCATAGAATGTGGCGCCGCTCGCTAGAATTGCTAATATAATATATCATGTTCGTGGTATACCTATGTAATTTCGTGATATTTTTTTCATAATTTGTAACGAACATACATAATGACAAATGACGAAAGAAATTTCATAAAGG
>NC_042495.1:22702152-22713871 GCF_005508785.2 Acyrthosiphon pisum
CACGAATATACTTTCCTATACGTAGTGGCTAATGTACCAAAAAACGTAGAATATATGCATACCTATAGATGGTATAATAGTCATATCAGTGGTATTTGGATTTTATATGTATAGATATACGTATCCACGTAATTTACAAACAGTTCAAACGTCTAATAGGTATAATGTTTATATATATATATTATATATGTTTAGTTTCGTGTTGTTATACTGTAACTTTAGTATTTTTTCATAACATTGATAATAATATAACCTTTTATACTTTATATTTTTTTTTTATTAATTAACCCGTAGTTACGCCTGGGTAACGTATTGGGTGTATATTTTTTGTATACATTCTTCTCTGTAGATATTGTCTGCAGTACTTATATTAATCTTTTGTAAACAGGTACTGAATATAAAACATTTTTATCATTAACTAAATTGTTTTGCGAAGAATGTAGGATAAATAAAGTTACATTATTTTAAAATTCTATTAAATGTATTATTATGTTTTTAAGAACATTACTGAAAATTAGTTTAAAATAAAAAAAAAAAAATGTCTAAACACTAAACAGAGTAGTGATGCGTCGTATAGTAGTACCCTCCGTAAAAACCGGTCATTGTTACCAAGGGTACATGGGTTATAGCCTATAGGTATGGCGCCCCTTGTTAATTGTTAATATTAGCAGCTGCTCACTGGAATAACACACGAGACTAAACATATATATATATATATATAATCTCTGGTCAGGTGACACTACTGAGGGTCTTCCTATTCGAATATTTTATAATGTTATATAAACTTTGTCATCATACTTACTGATTATTGTAAAATAGATTGTAAATATATGTTTTAAATAAAAAAAAAAAAAAAAAAAAAAAAAAAAATATATATATATATATATATTTACTTACATATTCTACGTTTTTCGGTACATTTGCCTCTACGTATAGGAAAGTATGTTCGTGATATATATAATTTTGTGAAATTTCTTTCGTCATTTGTAATGAACTTGTCGATTAGCCGAAAAACATCTTAATAACGTCAAATGGTACACTATGTATGTTCGTTACAAATTATGAAAGAAATATCACGAAATTACATAGGTATACCACGAACATAATATATTATATATATACGTCATTATAGCGCGCGGCGCCACATTCTACGATGGACGGATGGACTTTGTCGCTTATCTATTGCTCTTACGCTAAAAACTTATAGAATTTTTCTTGTTAAAAATTGTACGATCTTCAATTTTTATGAAAGCTATTTTATCGTTAAGTTAATAATTTTAGAGATATTGTAAATAAACGGTAAAAAAGTGAAAAATGTCACCTAAAATTCAAGATGGCGGACGGTTGTGGCTCATTTTTATGGTCAATCACGGTCCTAAGACGAAACTTTTCGTAAAGTTTAAAAACTCAAGTATTTTTTGCAAGGCCTTCTATTGAATGGACTATAGGCGACCTTAAAGAATATACATTTTCACTAAATAATAATATGTACCTATAAGCATTTATAATATTTTCGAAATATTTTGACTTTTTGTGTGACTTTTTTTAAAGTCTGTAGTTTTTTTCAATAATATACAACTTTAATACGACTTGCGTATTTACATAAAGTATGAAACGATTATATTGTTCAATACTTCATAATAAAACTTATCTCTGTAAATCTTAAACATTTTTAACTAAACTGTTTTTTTTTTTTTTGTATTACCAATAATTACCATTTAAATTTAAAAATTATAAAACCGGTAGTATCTATCAATATTACAGTTGTTACAATATGATATATTTTTTTTATTATTGTATTTTACGGTATTATGCGGTATAAATTCATGCTATAAACAATTTAACACAGCTTATTTACAATTAATGAGTAATTTTCGAGCTTTTCAAATTTTATTTTATTAATTTTGGAAAACATTTTAAAAACAACAATAATAAATTAATTATTTTAGAGTAAATTAATAAAATAAACTGTAATGGTATCAACCCTTGTGGACTTATATACCAAGTAAATAGTGACTAGCAATAATTTAAATTCAAATTAATGTACCCAAGTATTAGTTTATCTTTGGTTTTTGAGAACTCTAATCCTTACGTAATTAAATCCTGCAGGCTAGGCCCACGTGCACACAAGTTTTGTATAGGTAAAAAGTAAAACTTGTTAATAGTGTATTGTATGTTGACACTATGTACAATGTACTTAAACTCTCAAATAAGTATTTTGTAAATTTTGGTGCGCAAAAAAAAACAATCTACGAGCATAGCCCGACGTGCCAAAACCCGTAGTCCAAACCCAATAGTTTAGCTAGAGTAAGGCCACGTTAAGAACCGATAAAAAATATAATAATAAATATAATAATAAAAATATAATATTCTGATATTCAAAATCTATATGTCATATTATAATCTACATCTAAATATAGGTATTATTAAATAGTATCCACTTTTTGTATGTACGTGCATAAATCGAAAAGTAAAATACGAATTTTAGTACAGTTTTCACTAATGGATTATGTTCGAGTCTCGGGAGAGGGTATTAACTTTTAATACGCATATGTTAAATTTTTAAAATTAAAAATAATAGTTAGGTACCTATATTTGGACCATTTTTGAACTATTTATAGGCATAATAAAATTTCGATTTTTATTATTATTTTTTAATCATTGTCCGTTCAAAATGTTGAAAATTTAATATAAGATTCCTCGTACGTTTGTTTGCCTTAACAAAAAAAAAAATGTTGACTGGAAAATAAATTAAATTGTTATGACATTTCACACGATTTCTCATGGAATGATATCTTATTTTGTTGTATTTCAGAAATTCTCAATTTTAATTTTTTTTATTCCCTCACACATATAATAGTTGTATACAAATATTAAAAATACATAAGTATGATTTTTTTATAAGCATTTAAACTTAAAATGTTGACAACATATTTTATCAAAATGGAAATTTGCAAATTATATTGTGGGTATTAAAAGTTTTTAAAATTTTCAATTTGTGTAACTTAGATTTGACAGTTTAAAAAAAGTTCCACGTAAGTAGTTCATACTATAACCAAAAAATCTAAAAAAATTTTTATTACGGTCTCTTTTTATAGAAATTTAAGCTCAAATTAGGACCAAATTAGATATTTAAACGAAAAATTTTAATTATTTTATTGTAATTTAAAAATATTATTCCTTGGTACATTTATCTTTTAAAATATATTATTATATTTTATGCAATGACAATTTCACATACAATTTGTTCGGCAAAATGTTATTTAACCAAGTGTAGTAAGTTACCAATACGCTGACAGACTCTCAGAATCGTTTTTCGTATACAATGATTTTATATCGTTTATATCGTTGAGTTAAAATTTAACAAATTCATTACAATGACTTTTCTAAGTCTAGGCATCTGATGTATAGAAGAGTTGGGTACCCACTTTCCCGCATTTTTATAGTTACTTTCGCTTCAAATTTGAACGAAATTAGATAATTTAATCTATAGCTCGAGTCAACAAACATTCCCGATATTTTATATTAACAACAATTTATTATTATAACATAGTGTTTTAATAATATTATAAATAATTGAATTATTTTCAGTAAACAATCAAAAACAATTAAATTTATTAAACACCTGTTGATAAATATTATTTTTATTCATTGTTGATACACACACGCACGCAGACGATATTTAAATAATTTTAATAAATTATTATGCAATTAAAATAGTATGTAATCGCACTAGTCGTTGTGGACTTGTGGTATCGAATGCAAAATAATCGTAGGCTTCAAAGGAGTGGCTTCGCCATGATAAATTAGTTTCGCTGCAAATTATTCGAACGAAATTCGCCAACAACTTTTGATTGGCGAGCGCGGAGTTGAAAGGTGTCCTGTTATTACACTATAATCACAACAACTACATTTTATTAAAATATGTTTAAATACAATGTTATTTGTCAACATCAATCCGGATTTACCACTATATTGATAATATCGTTGTCTGTGAATATTATGTGAGTGTCCAGTATTACCCCATTTCGCGGTTAACTTAGGACAATCTTGAATTTTAAATAAATGCTGAAATATGAAGATTATAATATTTAGAAATTAATCAATATTATGTACTTATTGGCTGTATTGAACATTTTTTATAAAATTGTAGATACATTATTTTCAGAAATATTCGAACAAAAATAGTAAATGTGGTTCGGATTTATCCCTAACCTAACCCATTAAATAACCTAACCTGTAACCCAAGGATGGGCAAGTTAACGATATTTTTTAACTCGTATTAAGTTATTTTAAAATAATAAAGTTAAGTTAAGTTATAAATTAATCGTATTTTTTTCATTAGCTCCTGAAGTTAAAAGTATACTTTAAAAAAGTAATTTAACTTATTAGAGTAAAGTTAAAATTTGCTAATTTGCAAAAATAAAAATTCCAGACAAATAATATTATGGTTTATTAAATAGTTTTTCTTTACGCTCAAGAATATTAACTGGGTAATTTAAATGATACATCAAAGTAAAAACCTCATTAAAAAATGTGCATTATTCTTCTGACGAAAACTTACTTGAAATTAGCACGTTAATCTTGAAAAAAGTAACGGTTAATTAACTTAATTTAAATTTTTAGCTCATTAATGATCGGCCTTGCCTAACTTAACATAACCTATCATATAGGTGTGATATAGCTATAAAAAAGGAGGAGTAGTGGCTACCTCTCTGCTATACATTTGGTGTCGTGTGGGTCACGTTATAACAGATGTGTAAAAATATCAATTAAATAGAATAAAACCCTAATTGTGTAGGAAAAAAAGATTTTGATAAAAAATATATTATATTAGGTAATATTTTTAACTTGCATACAAATAAGTAAAATCGTTGATATCCTACTTTTTTTGTTAAAGGTTAGAAGAGAACTAGAAAACTCATGAAGCTCAAAAGCTTATGAGGAATTTGTATTATATTTTAAAATCTTAGTTATAAGACGAACAATTTTCATAAAATTTAATTAAAAATAATATAAAATGTTTTGTGATTTTGATGAATATTGGTAAAATTCTAACTCAGACGCTCATAAACAATTATTGTAAATTGACACTAAACTTTTTTTATATCACACTAATTACTATTTATGAGGGACTTGTATTCAATTTTCAAGACATAAGTGGTATAGTAAATAAAAAAATTGCAAATTTCTTACGCCTATTAATAGCTAAAAAAAAAATGTCAAAACTGTACCATGTATAATATATTATAATGCTAACATCTGGTGAAAATGTCAAGTATACGGTTATTCGTTTTTGAGTTACACTAAAAAACAAAAATAAGTTTTCAGTGCATGTATATAATAATGTCTATTAAATAATATTATATAAATATAAATAATTATTTTGTAAAAATGTTCATGTTATCTACGAAATAGTTATCTTACTAGCGTAATAACTAAACTAATTCCTAGTTAATATTACAACAAATAAACAATTTCGATTTTGTCGAAACGTGCAAGCTATCTATCTAATGATTTCGTTTTCCATATTATATTTTATAGCTGTTCCTGTTATTATTCTGATAAGTACTGATCATTTTGACCCACTAAAATTATCTAAATACCGACTATATAGTCCCATATACAACTCCCGAGGTCGAAGGTACAAACATTTTTTTTTATTTGATTAAACGTATACGAAAAAACACACATACACAACACGAAAACGAGCAATACATATTTTATCGCTTCACTCACATCCAAATATAAAACAGATCATGTTCTATATTATTGCCTTACACATTTTAACGATAAGTCAATTCACTGCGCGGAGGAACATGCACAACAATTAATATACGAATTTGCCATACCCATATTATAATAATACTCGGTGCACACAAATTTTATTGCGTACCATGTCAGGTAAACGAACTTTTTTAAACGAAAATGTTACTTTTTCAACTACAGTAATATTATTATAAGTTCCTAATTTTGAAATTACCATAATATAGGTAGGTTAGGCAAAATATAATATCATTATATAACTCATAAATCATTATCACATATTTATATAAAAAAAAATGTAAGTATTTCCTATACACCATACAATTTTTAAAATAATTTGACTCTTTTTGAGCTGTTTACGGACATTGTAAGTTTTCAATTTTTTTAGTTTTTTTTTTCTATAAATATCAATAAAGTTTTATCTGTTGGGCCAAAAAGTGTATAAATTTAATACAAAGCTCCTGATATATTGTTACAATATCAGTTGAAAAATATTAAAATACATAGGCACAATTTTTTTTTTATAAGCATTTAAAGATCAAATTTTAATTTGAAAAAATATTTTGTAGTTAAAAATTTATAAAATGTTCAATTTTTGTATCTAAGAATTGAAAATTTAAAATAAGATTCCACGTAAGTAATTAATTCTGTTACCAAAAAATCTAAAAAATACATTCACACAGTTTATTTTTATAGTCATTTTAAGTACAAATTTGGACGAAATTACATATTAAAAACCTAGGATTACTATTTTAGTTATTTTGTTGTGATTGTATAATATTATTCATGGGTACTTGAAACTTCTAAAGTATACTATTATATATCTATGATAGTACCACGGTTTTTTGTTGATGTATAACGCGTTATAAGTACCTAATAGATATTATGATATGATAATTTGGAATTTATTATAGGTCAATTTTTTTTTAATACCATAGATAAGTATATATATGTCTAATACATAGACTGATATACCGTCTCCGCTCAGAATCGTTTTTCTTATACAGTGATATTATATCATTGAATTCAAATTTAATACTGTCCATTATACAGTGACCCACTTCTAACCTACTGTACAGCAGAGCGACATCCACTTACCCACCTTTTTTTTTTTATTGGTTTTTCTCGGAGCTTTTCAAAACTACTGAGAATTTTAAATTTTAACCTTTCCCATCGAATAAGATACGCACTGAAGTTAAAATCGAAGTATTATTTCGACTAATTTTCGTGTAAACAGACAAAAAAAAATAAAACACACATTATTGTAAAATCAATACATTTGTCGCTCTGTTAAAAATCTAAAACAATGATCATGTTCCTCAAAAAGCAATTAAATAGATCATTCTGCGTAATCTTTGTAAATTTACATTACAATTAGTGGAGTATTAACAGGGTGGGGAGACAATAATGTATACCCCCATGACCTATTTTGTGTTTACTATTTTGGGTCTTTGTGAAATGTATGACCAAGCGAGTACTTCTATAATAATATTATAGCGGGAAAATTCTGCAGACGACTGTATAATAGGTAGGTACTTGGCAGTTGACGTATACAACTGTTCAAACGACGAGTATAATGTCAATAACTCCAATAATAATTTATTAATTATGATTTTGAGTAAATAAACATCGTATAATTTGAATATCAATACAATTTATTATGTACAATTATAATAGATAAATAACGTACATTGAGGTTCAGACGTTCGGCTTCTATATTTCGATTTTAAACTTTTCTTGATTATAACAATATATTGTTATGGATTTATTATTGTGATACATAATAGTGCAATATTAGTGTGCGATGCAGTCTCTGATTTTATTCCAATATCAGTATAATATTATACATTTATACTTATACTAAATAGTAAATACTAAAAGGAAATGGCTTATAACACTATAATACTATAGTTTATTACTCATTTTACATACGTACACTTATGTACCTTGTCAACTGTAGTTATCACAAAGGTGGACAAGTTAATGAAATTAATTGTTAAGTTACTTGAAGTTAAGTTAAGTTAAGAGGACACAAGATCGATAAGTTAAAAGTTAACAGTTAACAAATTATAAATTTAACTCGACAAGTTAAAAGTTAATATAGAAAAAAATACTAACTTAACTCGGTTTAAAAAAAAGTTAATCAATTTTTTTTTTTTTAATTAGTACGTAATAACTTATTCATAATTCCTACCTTAAGCTATATGGTAGCTTGTTGTCACTGTTACAAGTATATACAAATCGTGCCGATCACAGTGCTAACATTTTATATAGGTAATTATTGAATCGCAATTTTGAGAACAGCTGTGGCTAACCAAACCAAAAATTATTTAGATAGTCATAAACTACATAGACAATATTCACAGAATTTTTAGACCTTATTATCATTAATCTATTATACTTTCCGAACATAGGTACCTATTGTAAGTGTTCGGAACATTCACTAAAAAAATGAATTCATTCACGTTCGCGTTCATATTTATAAAAGGAACTCGTTCACGTTCAAATTCATATTTTAAGTTCTGGGTGGAACGATGAATGTATTGATTTTTTAATGTGTGTTTTTTAGATTTTTCAATTTTTTCAATTTTTTTTTTTAATTTTTGTGTCTGTGTACACAATTAGTTGTCGAAATAATGATTCAATTTTCACATTCAGGATCTGGTTTGATGGAAAAATGAATATTGATGGTGCATCAATATTAGGGAGGTCAAAATTTAAATTTCACAATAGTTTTCAAAAGCGCCGTGAAAAACAAAAGAAAAATTAAGGAAAAACCGGAATTTTTACGCAAAATCTGTTTTTGAGAAAATTGATTTTGGTTTTTGGTACAACTCTAAAGCTAATGACCGTAGGTACATACAATTTTGACTAAACGTTTATATTAGCGTTTTCTATACACCATAACATTTTTTAAAAAACTTGATTTATTAAGAGCTGTTTACGGACATTTTCAGTTTCCATTTTCTTAGTTTTTTATTCTATAAATATCAATAAAACTTAATTTGTTGGGTATAAAAGCTTGAAAATTTAATAGAAGGCTCCTAATATATTGTTTCAAAGACACATGAAAAATATTAAAAATCCATAGTCACAATTTTTTTTTATAAGCATTTAAATTTCAAATATTGACAAAATACGTGAAAATGACGAAAATTTCCAAATTATTTTGAGTTAGAAATTCATAAAAAAATTTCTTTTTAACTCCAAGATTTTAAAATGTAATGCAAGATTTCTCATAAATTTGTCTAACTTCATCGAAAAAAAAAAATGTCTATAAGAAACTCAAATTCAATTTTTATGAGCGTTTGAAATTCATATTTTTACAACATTTGATATTCTCTCTATTTCTCATGTAACGATTTCCTTATTTTGTTGTAATTGAAATACGAATGACTATAGATACTTGAAAATTTCACTAAATGTTTATACTAGTATTTTCTATATACGATAACATTTTGAAAATAATTTGACTCTTTTTGAGCTGTTTACGGACATGGTCAGTTTTCAATTTTTTTAGTTTTTTTTTTCTATATATATCAATAAAGTTTTATCTGTTGGGCCAAAAAGTGTAAAAAGTTAATACAATGCTACTGATATATTTTTATAATAGCAGTTGAAAAAAATTAAAAATACATAAGCACAATTTTTCTTTATAAGCATTTGAAGTTCAAATTTTGACAAAATTTATCAAATTTAAAATTGAATAATTATTTTTTAGATAAAAATGTATAAAATGTTCATATTTTATATCTAAGGATTGAAAATTTAAAACAAGATTCTACGTAAGTAATTAATTCTGTTACCAAAAAATCTAAAAATACATAACCACAGTTTATTTTTATAGTAATTTTAAGTTCAAATTTGAACGAATTTACATATGAAAAAACCTAGAATAACTAGTTTAGTTATTTTGTTGTGATTGTAGAATATTATTCGTGGGTACTTGAAACTTCTAAAGTATACTATTATATATAGATATTTTATAAACCAGTTCCCCCCAAATGTGGGGGGACCAAATGTACATTTTTTATACCAATTCCCATTAAGCTACCTAGAGCAAAATATACCAGTTTCCCTCAACTAAATGTACCAGTTGCCCCCAACCGAATGTACCAGTTGCCCTCATATGTTAATATAAACACGATTAAAATATTTAGCCCGTAAAATAGGGGAGGTAAATATATAAATAATAAATAAAATTATTTATAAAAATAAAATGAGAGAATCAAATTTTGATATTTGCAATTATATATGATATTGTATTTTGTAATAAAACAAATATATACAGTGCTATAAGCAGTGTAAACGAAATTAAAAATAGTATCTACTAATTGCACATACTTAAATAAAAAAGCCAGGATTGAAGATTTTATAAATAAATATAAAAACAAGAATATTAGTAGACTAGATTTTGTAAAAATATATTAGTAATTATTATAACAAAACATAATATTATATCTAATTTTTTTACTATTTTTTGTTGTATAATTATAACATTGTATGCCACATAATTATAATATTTATTTTTTTTTGACTATTGTCTTCATATTATTTTATTAGTAATTATTACAAAATACAGTAATGTTCTATAAGTTTATACTACCTATTTTACTTTAATTTTATAAATAATATTATTTATTATTTGTATATCTACCTCACCTATTATATACGGGCTATATATTGTAATATTGCGAGGGCAACTGGTATATTCAGTTGGGGGCAACTGGTACATTTGGTTAAGGGCAACTGGTATATTTTTAAAATCCCGATAACAGCCATGGGGGGCAACTGGCCAACACCCCCGCCATTTAGTGACCCCGGCTCTAAGATATGCACTTTATTTTTAACTCGTTCCTGATGGCAGTAAATTTTTTGGGGACTAGCGGTTTGATCTTTGATACGTGTATGACCACCCTTTATTTGAATAATAGTATTTTCGGTTAGGCAGGGTGGTAGGCACTGTCCATTAGTTTATAGGTTGGCCATGGCTCCGAGTACTCGATAGAACATTTTTTTAACGAACCAATCATAAAATATAATAATAATAATATTCAGTATTTGCAGATAGTTTATATTTTTTTCCACGTATTTACAATCATCTGTACGTTTTATAATATAATATGGAATAACGATCCAACAATAGTAAACTATCTTAAGCTTTGAAACACACGTGAAACCTTTTAAGGACACATTTACCAGATATTGTACCGATATATAAATGTAAATAGTCTAAACAATTATCGAACAAATTTAAATTTATATAAATGATCAACGAATTGTAGAAAGAGCTCAATAAAAACTGTGTGCTCTAGCAGTTAATAATAATATAACTATATATACCTTATATAATATAACTTATAACTAATAGCATTTTGTAATGATAATATTATACTATTATTATAATAACATTACAATAATATTGTAATCACGAATAATATTATTATGATGTTGTAATAATGTTTTTAGTCAATCATTTGCTATCATTTGCTATATAATATGTACGCAATAGTATTTAGTGTGGCAAGGGCGGGAAGTGAGCTATTCCAGTTGCCAGTTACCGGGTAAATATTTTTTACCGTTTTAAAATTTGAGTGACCACTCATATCCATTGTTTTCATCTGCACAACAAGTAACAACGCTATAGTGACTTCCATATCTCCACAATGCATCAGGGGCGTAGCGTGCATGTAAGCACTGTAAGCACTGCTTACACTTTAAATGAAAGAAAAAATAAATTTGATCAATCACGATTAATAGGTACATAATAAATGATTTTTAAAATTTTAATTTTATTTATAAAATATTTAAGTTATAGCTGGTAGTGGTTTTTGTTATTGTTTATTTGTGTCGTACGCTGTCTTCTGATTACCAACTATTTTAAGAAAATCATCGAATTGTAGTCTATTTTTAATCCATTCTGTATTATGTAACTGCATAATCATAAATACGA
>NC_042495.1:22715881-22717026 GCF_005508785.2 Acyrthosiphon pisum
GAATTTCATAAAAAGAAAATATTAACGAACTTTGGTTATATCTTAAATCAACTGAACTATCTGAAAGTTACCTCAAGTACGAAATTATCATCTTAATTTTAACAATTCCAGCAACAAGTGCAGGTGCTGAACGTTCATTTTCGACATTGAAAAGGATACATACATATTTAAGAAACTCTCAATCACAAAATAGACTATCAGCATTGTCAATTTTATCTATTGAAAAACAATTACTAACCCAAATTCAAAAGGAAAACAGTTTTTATGATGAAGTTATTGAAGACTACTCAAAAAAACCAAGACGAATAAATTTATGTTTTAAATAAAATTTTAAAAGTGATCGTTTAAAATAATTAATAATAATGTTTTTAATTTGATTTGTACAACTAGTATATTTTTAAAAATATTAAACATTTTAAAAGGATAACATTTTTTTATACATAATTTATAATTAGGTATTTAGGTATAGTAGGTACCTATATTCTAATCACTTTTGAAAAAAAAATTTCACTGCTTACATCTTTTTAATACCCACGCCACGCCACTGCAATGCATGATATAAATATAACTAGTTATATACCTACTTATATTTATATCATGCACATGAGATCTTCCAGCAAATAATACTCGGTGCACACGAATTTTATTGCGTACCATGTCAGGTAAACGAACGTTTTTAAGCAAATTGCCTCCGGGATATTATTTTTTCACCTACTGTAATATTATAATAAGTTCCTAATTTTGATATTGCCATGATTTGGTTAGGCAAAATATAATATCATAATATAACACATAAATCATAATTACATAATATGTATAACAAAAAAGAGTGGTAAATTGGTTAAATGGTTAGCTTAGTTATAAAAATGTTATTGAGTTCGTATTAAATTTACTACATAAAAATATTAACAGTATTAAAAAATGTACGTACTTTTACGTAAATCTATGTCAAATTGACCGGTAAATTTACCAAAAAAAATGTACGGTAAAATTCTAGCTGCATTTCGTCCAAGACTGAAATTGCCTTCCTGCACGAGCCACACATACTACTTTTAGTCACGCCTCTGCGATCGATTCATCGATCATTCATCGAATTGAAGATAACCATTTTATAGAGAGTATTTTTGTGAAAATGATGACTTTTC
>NC_042495.1:22717076-22728413 GCF_005508785.2 Acyrthosiphon pisum
GTATATACATATAATGCCATAGTGTAACCATGGTTACTGTTTAGCAGCTGCAGCGGCGGCGGTGGCGGCGGCTGCGGCTTAATAGGTGGGGTAGTGTTCGGTAGCGGTGTTATAACGGCGAATGGTGTGTAGTGGCGGGGGAACAATGTCGGCGGCGACGAGCGCTTGTAACATGGCCTCGAATCATAACGTACAGTGCCTTTCTGTGCGCAGTCAGTTGTTTGAGTTGTATGTCAATTAACCAGAGTTGTTTGGTCTTTTCCAGTTTGAAGTTCTTAACCAAATTACATTACCACCGAAGCATTCGTCGTTGTTCCAGTCACATACTTCATTTTCCTGGGAGCCGTGCAGTCGATTTGAATATCCCGACGCTGAACATTGATTTCCGGTAGTTTCATTCGCAAGCCATCAAGCAATCATGTCTTCAAGGTTAGTAATAATATAATAAGTAGACTAATATTTACGTACATGCACGGGTATTTACCCGCCGTTGACTCGGTTTTTACGCGCAATACTCATTGTTAGCACTCGCCTACTCCACACTGTCAGAGCTCGTTACAGACTGTGAATAGTGCAGATTTTCGCGGAATAAAAAAAAAACATTAAAAACGTATCCCTTACCCACACAGCATGAAAATATATTAAACATTTGAAAAAAATTAACATTTTTTTAAATATTATATTTTGGCCAATGGTTAAGTGTAGAATGTTTTACTTACAATTATTAATAACTTTTAGGGTTCCGTACGGTAAAACGGACCCTATATTACTAAGGCTCCGCTGTCCATACATCTGTCACCAGGGTTCATTAACCATGAAAGTTAAAAAATTGAAATTTCCACAGATTATGTACTTTTGTTGTCGCTATAACAGCAAATACTAAAAATCCTAGAATAATAAAATTAAATAAAATTAAACAAACTATATCCAATAGATTTTCAAATTTTAAGTATTCAATTAGGATAATATACAAACTATATTACCTAAAATAGATATTATTTTAATCTTTTTGATAAATAATATGCCACGAAAATACTGTAGAGCAACTGCCGTAAAATTAGATATCATACTATTTTTATTTTTTATATAACCACATCAGGTATTATCCATATTACGTCGTCTCTGCAGAATGAAAAGGTTCTAAATCAATTTTTTTGAAAAATGGTTTTTTTGCATACCTATTATTATTTAATATCTTTTGTTGTATAATTCAATCCTGAAATCGTATCGATCCGTTGATTATTCATTGAGATACACAGAATGAAAAGGTTCTAATTCATACGTGAATAACGGTCTAACTTAAAAACGTTCTCCCGAACAATTACAAAAATTACGTTAGAACCTTTTCATTCCGAGACGACGATTAGGTACTTTAATTAAGAGAATAATACCATGCGCTTGTTGTCTCTGTCTTATATATAACGTAGGTATGGCATAGCAGTCACGGACTAAGATAGAGGGGACTGGAAACGAGCACATTTTTTAACGGGTTCGGAATGCCTCTGCTGATTTCCATTGTACACAGCCGGTCTTAACGCTACCTAGTGGGTGGGTGGGAAAATGCAATGATGATAATAATTAGAATTATACTATACAAAACGTTATTTTACCCAGCAGATAGCGTGCATGTTAGCCGTGTACAAATTTGGACGGAGAAGAGTAGAGGGACCGAGGTAATTGCGGTCCGGCTCCCCGTCACCCGCCCATTATACCGTTTCCAAGTCTCTATCTTAGTCCGTGATAGCAGTACAGCTATATTACGTTTACGTTAAGCTATGGGACATAATCATTTTTTGGGTTAAAAAAATGTTGATGAGATCAGAATTTAATTTCAAAGCTATAGCTAATTGAAGTTATCAGTTCATATTATTATAACCCATAAATACTTCATTAGCTGAACTGTAGGGAAAAAAGTGATGCCAGCGTTGCCACTCTCTCGGTGCGCTGCACTCGGACAAAACAATTGGAAATCTTCCCTGATTTGTTGTGTAAAACCACCGAGGAATAGTAAGTTCCTACACGAGAGTAGCAGGTAAATAATTACATACGTTAGTTCCTATACAGGGACATATGTAAGTTTCTATACGGTAAAAACCAGGTACGTATGTTAGTTCGGGTGGTTCCATTTTCCTCCACATTATTTTAAACTGAAATTGTGTCTATTTTCCTCAAATATTTTAGTCAGTGTTGTAGTATTACGTTCCGCATTGTAAAAATAGAGCAAAACTAGATCCAGGGCTTAAGAACGTTATATTTGCAAAAACGATTGAAATTCGTAAACGTAATTATACCGGAGAGCGATAATCAAAAATAATTAAATAACGAAAAACAAAACATAACCATTAACAATGTATATTATATATCATTAAATAAAACATAACGCAAAACGTAATTTATAAAATATCATTAAACGAAAAATAACGCAAAACGTAATATATAGAATATCATTGACCGAAAAATAACGCGAAATGAAATATTTTTAAATCTATTTATTTAAGAGGTCTATTGGTTTATAGAAATAAACCTCATAGAACATATAATTTCGTATTATGCGATTCCAATTATATTTTTTAATCATCATAATATATTTATTTTTTAGATTCTGAGCGGAGCGAGGAAGCTAGAGGTTTTAAAATGGTGTTTATTATTTTTATTTTTCTATCTTTTTTACATCCTGTATACATCGATGAATGCTTCGGTTTCAACATATAGTATCTTATCTTTTAGAAAATTGGATCAAGATGGTACTTTAGAAAAGTCAATTTTCTCAATAGTTATTAAATGCCACAGGAAAAACCACCGACAAATTATGAAAAACCGCTAAAAATGGGATTTTAATTTCTAACGTTTTGTTTATCACTTTATAGAAACGAATAAAAAGAATAATACCTATTATAATATAAATTAAACTTATAGGATATAATAAATAATAACAATATCCAGACTGACAAACCGTCTCCGCTCAGAATCGTTTTTCTTATACAATGATATTATATCATGGAATTCAAGTTTAATACAATCCTTGATACATTGACCCACTTGCAACCTACTGTACAGCAGAGCGACATCCACTTATCCATTTTTTAAATTCGTATATACATATTCAATTGCGTATATAAATATTTGACATTTTCCGCCGCGTAGGAACTAACATAGGTACCTATTACGTACCTGGTTTTTACCGAGTAGGAACTTACATAAGTACCTTTTTCTATTGTGTAGGAACTAACGTATGTATTTATTTGTAAAACCACCTTGAGTAGGCCTCAAAATTAAACAATGTTGTTATAAAGCAATTATCTTCAGGTGTAGACAACAGGCTAATAATTGTTACCTGTATATAAGCTTTTTGAGTGAAAAAAATGTTGGTGAAATCAGAATTTGACGTACGAATTAGTTTCAAAGTTATAGCTAATCGAAATTTTCTGTTTATATTA
The DNA here is from genome assembly GCF_005508785.2 of Acyrthosiphon pisum. Classification (NCBI taxonomy): domain Eukaryota; kingdom Metazoa; phylum Arthropoda; class Insecta; order Hemiptera; family Aphididae; genus Acyrthosiphon; species Acyrthosiphon pisum. The sequence continues at coordinate 22,720,514 of NC_042495.1, forward strand.
TTATATCCCATACTCATAATGTTATATTTTTCATTAGCTGAACTGTAGCGAAAAAAGTGATGCCACTCATGCCAGCGTTGTCCTTCTCTTGCTGCGCTGCGCTCGGAAAAAAAATCGAAAATAGGTATCCCTCAATTTGTTGCATTTACATTGTAGGCCTCGGAATTCAACAATTTTGTTAAAAAGCAATTATCTTCAGGTAGATAACAGGCTAATCTCTAATGATATGGTATATAAAAAAAAATTAAAATTTGTTATAGGTGCTGTGCGTGGCAGTCAAGTAGCGTTGCGCGCAAGCACATAAACGTAAAATCGTAAACTTTAGCCGGCTATAACATCTTAAATAACAGTTTCCGGTAAAAAAAAATGTTCACCATCGTTGAAAAAAATTTGAAATCGTGAGGGGGTTGGTAGAGTGAATTTTAGCCATAATTTATTTCAAACGATAATTGTGGTATATCATATTCGTATATAGATTCAACTACATATTAAAATGTTGATTTAAATTTATATTTAATAACATTTATTTGTCCATAGATAAGACAACTTTAAGTATGTACTAATCTGGAGAGCTATATATTGTTCATGATGTTTAACAATCCTAATCAATTGTTATTGTCCTGTTCATTTTTTTCCTGCTTTTGGCGCGCTTCCTACTAATCTATCTAGGCTTTAACAGAAATTAATGGTTTACTGTATCAAACACTGCTCGTGGAATAAACATAAATTGTTTGTTTTTAAAAAATTAAACAAAATATACTTAAATTAAAAATAAAAATATTAATTTACTTACCTATGATTTCAAAATGTATCGGAAATAATTCTTATTTTTTCTATTGGTGATGTGTATAAAAAACAAATAGGTAGTTTAGTTATTATGCTGACGAAGTTATAACGTAATGGCCCATGGGTAATATGTGCATGATCTTTTTTCATGTCAAATGCAGCAAATATATTTAAAAAAAATTATAAATCGATGATTTATATTTCTTGATTGTATAATTGTGTAAAAGCCGTCTGGCGTTGATTATAATAAATAAATAAATAAATAAAACCATTTCGGTATATTATTATTAACATATTGATGTATTTTTATTTCAGAAAAAATGACAACAAACCTACACCAGTTTTGGAAACTACACCACCTGCACGTACTAAGAAAGTGGAAAAAATAATAGGTCCAACTATGTTAGATGGAAGATTGACTTTTGGCGTTAAATATAAAAATATTAAAGTACCTCAGCTAGTTATAGCTGAGGTTTTGCATATTGAAGCCCCACAGGAGTTGCTAAAATATTATGAAGAACGTCTTCAATTCAATGATATTATCGATTGATTTCCGCCTATTGTACATGGTGAAATTCAATTAATGGTTTAAATGAAAAATACTTTAAAAATAAATTTTATTCTATATTAAATCCTGTGGTAAATTGTCTTCTATTTCTTTGGTAAAATGTAATAATAGTGATATCTTAAAATTTTTTATATCGATTTATGTTCATAATTCAATTATTAAATTTGAAAATTGTCATTACTTATTTGGAAACATTTTATTTTTAAGGCAAAAATAATATGTTAATTTAAGTTAATTTATGTGTTCAAATGTTGGGTTTAAACATGCAATAGTTGTTTTATTTTAAATATTAAAGCATTTTTCACCATATTATTTTATCTTTTATTATTATATTTATATTATATTTCAAGAAATCCCATTCAAAATATTCTATTTTTTTTTTTTAATATGGCCAATTATGTAAATTGTAATTTTTATTAGGTACTTATATCAAGTTGATCAATTCTATTCACATTCAAATAGATATTTGTAATTAATGGTTATGTTGCCACTAATAACAAAAATACTGCATATTAATACTACACTTTGTTTGGCACAATTCTAATACAATTTACATACCCATTTATGAAGTAATACAGGAATTTATTGCGTAGGATGTATAATATTTTTGTCATACACTTTTACGTCTTGTAAGTAATTTGACAATTTGTTATACCTATGACTGCCGATATTATATTTAAAGTCGCATGTTAACATGTATGGAAAATGCTAACATAAATATTTGGTGAATATTTCAATAGTCTACTGTTATTCGTTTTGGAAATACAACGAAATCTCAAAAATTAATTAATGGGAATTCTATCATATTTCGCTGAATATCAAATATCGTAAAAATTATAAGTCCAATCGCTCATAACAAATCAATGTTCTGCTTAAGTATAATATTAATTATTTACAACATTTTGAAGATTTTTCATGGCTATTGATAGATAAAAATAATTCAAAATTGTTTGAAAATTTCACAATGTAAGGAAAACTGTAATTTTAACATTTGGTGAACATTTCTAATGTCTAGTATTATTTGTTTATGAATTACAACAGAATATCAAAAATTAATTTATGATAATTATACTTGTGAACTTAGCACCGCAATGATAACAGTCAACTTTAAAACAGTCTAACAAATTTATTAGTGAGTTGTTAGAGATTGTTAGACAACTTTCAAAGTTTGTTAGACTTTATTTTCGACGCTAGACCACTTTCATTTATTGCATTGCTAACTTCACGGCAGCAGTACAAAAGTTTGTTAGAACTTTTTTTTTTCGCTCAGACGACGCATCTAGGCTTATTAAATAATCTCCTCTAGATTTTCAGCTATCAATATTAATGAAAAATAAAATATAAATATAAATTTTTTTAAATCTTTAAAATGAATATGGACTGTTGAGTAGAAATTATATTTGATTTCTAAACGTGTTATGTTATATTCCCTATGTTATCAGATGATTAAAACAACTTATCTTATAATAATACTTAAAACAGAATAAATGATTTAGATATTTTTATTTTTCCAGTGGCGGACTGGACGATCGGGATACCGGGAAATTTCCCTGCTCGTATAAAATATATATTTATTAATATTATTATTGTGAAATTATAAATTAAAATATTATCTAAATCTAATAAGTAATAAGTATGTAATATTAAACATAAAAACCCAGATGTTCTTTTAAAATATAATTTATATAGTAAGGCATATCATTGCTTGACTATGGCTTATCAATAGTTATTGACATTACCATGTACTCAAGTAAGTATATAGTTAGAATGTTCCAATAATTTATATGTATATTATTTTAAAGATCTAACTGAATTTCTATTAAAGTTATTAATATAGGTAGCATGCGAAACATCATTTTCTCTATTAAAAATAATTAAAACTCGTCTGAGAAATGTAATAGGTAAAAAAAAATTGGACGCATTTATAATTATGGCAGTCGAAAAAAATGTTTTATTTAGTTTGATTATAATGATATTATTAATATATTAAAAACTAAAAGTGATTTATTAAATAAAAAACCTTAATTAAAATCAAATTGATTGTAGTTTAAATTACTTACATAGCAATTACTTGAGATATACTCGTAAGTTCTAACTAACAAATTTACAATAGTTATTTTATTTTGTTTTATATCAATTAATAAAAATATTTAAAATTTTAAAAGCCAAATTGTGTTTACAAATAAAATATATTTATATTTATTATAAAACGGGCCGTTAGTATGCTGAGTGCCTCTAAAATTATGATTTTCCCGGGCTGTTTTTCTTCCAGTCCGCCACTGTGTTAAGGCTATTATAATGATAATTTATACATTAATATTTATCAGTTTTATTACCTTTGTTTCAAAAATTAAACAGCAAGTTGGTCTAATAAATATTACATGCCCTATTACTGCAGACAGGCACAATAATTTTATACATAATATAGCACCTTAATCGGGGAAAATCTGGAGTTAGCTATACATTTGTTTGTAACTATGGTATAGGTATTAACACTGCAATTGTATAAATTTTAAATATTTCAAAAGTCTTGTTGTCGTTTCGCTTCTGATCCATAGGATCTAGTGTTGGTTGGCGTTTTGTTTGATAAAAATTGAAAGTCGTAGCTCATCAATTTCATGTTCCATTTCAGAATCCAAATTGGACATTCTTTGTAGCAAGTCATCAAAGCTTAAAAATTTCAACTATATAATAAAAATTAAAAAAAAATAATATTAGAATGCCTAGAATTATTTTGAAAAATTAAAAAAAATTATGATTTTTAATTGACATTTTGCTAGATTTGTCGTTTTTTAAATTTAATAATTCATCAAATATCTGTCAAATAGTTTCTATCTCATTATCTCTTATGACGGTTTGCCACTATAATATAATATTAACTATAATATTTAACCAGAAGAATTAATTTTAATTGAATTCGCGAGTTAAATACAACTTTTACAATCTGCGTAGCGGTCAAATCCGAGGCTGGCTGGAAGTATGATTAACCCATATTAAATAGGAACATACTTGACTTTATTACCTTTAAAAAATTATAATTAAAAAACTAAAAATCGTATGTAAATTATAATTACACCATCGTAATCAACGTAAATTTATCTTTAAGAATAAATTATAAAAATAATATTTATGTTCTATATTTACGTAATACATGTACATATAAACAGTAAAAGTAGGTTAACTATTTCGTTAACATAATTATTATTATTATTTACCACAGTTAGGAAACTTTCCTGTTTTTTTTTTTTGTTTTTTCCTTGCTACTCATAGTATCTTTATGACTGTTTTTACAATAAGACACATGCGCATTATTAAAAAAAAAACGGACAATATGGCTTTAAAAAAATCTTCCTTCTGATCAACACAGCCAACCAATTGGATTGAATCAACTTGTTCAATCATTGACGCAATAGTAAATAAATTATCCATATTAAGTTCTTAATTTTTCAATGTTTGTAATGTCGATTTTCTAAAGTAGAAATTAAATTAAATAGATTATTAGATGAATTGAGTGGCTTTTTGATCGCATGTCTATAAGTTCGTCTCTAAGTTATTAAGCAAGAAAGAAATATTTAAATTTTCAATATTTCCTCAATTTGGTGTAATCAATCGGTATCGTAAATATGAATCCACCACTAGAAAATAATATGCACCATTATAATATATTTCTTGTCTTTACAAATAATTAAAATATTTAATTTAATAATAAAATTTATAACGTAAATACAGAATATTAATATTTTTTTTTGTAATTTATTCTTAAAGATAAATTTATAAATGTGCGCTGAATACGTTGGTGTAATTATAATTTAAATATGATTTTTAGTTTTTTAGTTATAATTGTTTAAAGGTAATAAAGTGTAATTAATTAATATGCGATGTTTTATAGAACCAATCTTTGTGCAAGCGGCCAGCAGAGTTTGGCCTCCTTATCTCTAGTCTTCATGGAAGTAATGAAAGACATTCCGGTTATCATTAAAATGTGTGATTATTAATTATTTCATATTATCTTGATACAAGTATCAATCATATTACTTGATCATGGCAACATATATAAGTACAGGTTGATTCACCATAATATGTAGTATGTACCTATGCTCACTCCCTTATTTTCTTTAGTAATGGAGTTATATTCAAATCTGATTTTTATTATACTTGGCAAATTTTTACATATCATTAAATTCCCATGGCTCCCATATCATTCAAACCTATTATTGTGGACCTATTATCCTTAACAAACAAAGTTAAATAACTCAGAAACTAGTTGTTTGAATTTTAATTCTGATAGATTGTCAGAAAATTTAAATTAATTAAATTAAAAAAGGAGGTGCTCATTTGAAAAACAGAAGTTTCTACCGCCACAGAACATTCCTTAAGTATTACGAACAAATTCAAGATTTTAAAAAATAGTAATATTATAGATTCATAAATTAGAATTTGAATAATTGCATTATTAAAGGAAAACATTGGGTGAGCATGCCATTGGTCAACAAATAACATAGGATAAACATCTGGACCTAACACAATAATATTTGTGTACGTCTATGTATGACGACTGACACCGCTACAAAAATAAGTCCAAGTATAAGTAACTCGTTGACACAATCACTGAACCACCAAACCACCCACCCACCACCTAAATATTATGTGGTAGGGCATCCGCCCTACCTGAATATAGGGTTCGGCGCCACTGTGTCACACCGGGCGCATAATATAATATGGTACCTATAACACAAAGAGTGGACGGTGTGTACCGCGACCCGTAGCGGCTTCACTGCCTTTTAGACATTGGTTTTCAACCTATACCGCATACAGCACGGCGGCTGAAATGCTATATAATCCGTTCTCGCAGTATGCAGTCCGTCCGATGGGATGAAATCGGAGGGTGCGCACGTCCCATACGTCCTATTGTATATCATGACAAACGTTTGTGCTTCGAAATACTATTATACAGCAAAAAATACTCGTTGTAAGAGGGTAGGTATACAATAACACGTTTTATGTAAGTATATAACTACTAGCTGAATAACCCGGCGTGGCCCGGGAAAAACATTGTGATTAATAAACTCCTTTTGGATATAATTCATTCTGTATTGGTATGGAAGCAAAATCATATTAAATTTTAATTTTTAGCCATCCCGCGTGGCGTTGCCCGTGAGTTTCGCTTATGGTTATTCGAACAGTGTATTATAAGGTAGGCAATAAACCTGCGGTAGATTGTGGACACAGTGAGGAGGGAGATAAAATATAGCCTATATTAGTACAGTTTTGTAGTTGAAAAAAAAATGTGTATACATTGTACCTAAAATAGTATTGAAGTCACAGTTGATCATCCCGGATTTTTAGGAGTATTTAATATTTATATTAATATATTTTGGGGGTTAATTTATATATTTTTATGGACAAACCGGCGTGATTGTACCTAGCCTTATGAAATAATTCGCATATTTATATAACTTGCAACCAAATTTTTATCGATAAACTTCTCGGAACAATTCTTATTGTTGACCTTCGGACAAAAGGATAAGTTGCGGGAAACGCGCGGGCTGCCGTGCGCCTGTGCCGTGAATTGTATATATGTAGCCCTACATGTATTGTCAGTGAATAATATTATTATAATTGTTAACAACTCCACTAAAACGCAACATTTTTAAAATCCTTTCTTATTGTACGGTAAAAATATGAGAAGACTCTCTATTCCAAATTTCAATTTCGTACGTTCTGGAGTTTTTGAGTTAAAAGCGATGAGTGGGTCAGTGGTATTTGGATTTTAATGTATAGATTATTTGTAAAATATAAAATGATATTATAGTGCATCGAAGAAATATAGTGCCAACAACAATAACATATTATTCTAAAAGTACAAAGGTTAACGAAATATATTCCAAAGTATAATGATATTCTGTCTACAGCAGTGACAACATATTAATATATTATCCTTATTAATTATAAATAATAATCATGATATAATCTACCCCTGTCATTCTGATCACCGTTTCCCGCCTGTGTGTGTCACCTTTTGCGTATGGTCATTTACGTATGACCCGTCTATATATTCGTGTTGGTTCAGCCACGAACAGTTCAAAAAAAAAAACCTTACATAAAAAACGGAAAAAAGGTGGGTAAGTGGATTTCGCTCTGCTGTACAGTAGGTTACAAGTGGGTCACTGTATAATGGATGGTATTAAATTTGAATTCAATGATATAATATCATTGTATAAGAAAAACGATTCTGAGCGGAGACGGTATGTTAGTCTAGGTATAAGACATAATATTATATTAGGTACCTATAATAAATTCCAAATTAATCATATCATAATATTTATTAGGTACTTATAACGCGTTATACATCAACAAAAAACCGTGGTTACTATCATAGATATATAATAGTATACTTTAGAAGTTTCAAGTACCCACGAATAATATTATACAATTACAACAAAATAACTAAATAGTTATCCTAGGTTTTAATATGTAATTTCGTCCAAATTTGTACTTAAATGACTATAAAAATAAACTGCGTAAATGTATTTATTAGATTTTTGG
>NC_042495.1:22728463-22747283 GCF_005508785.2 Acyrthosiphon pisum
CACTAAAATATTAAGCAAACATGTTATTAGTTTAAGATATTATTTAAGATTTTGTCGATTTTGTAATGCATACACAAAGGTCAAACTCAAGATGAACAATAAACCTGCAGCAACGTCTAGGCTTATAATATGAAATTCCTATAAAAAAAAAAGCTGCTCCTGGTATGTGTGGCTATAATAGCTAGGTAGGTACCTATAAACCAATAACGACGTCATCGATGATCGATGTATTTTATAATTTATAATCATAAATTCTTAAGTCATTGACCGATATACGAGCGAGACTTGTGTGATGTGATGTGCAACTTTATCGTTAAATATATATTTTATAGTATATTATATACTATAACTATTTACTATAGTTATAATATTATAGTAAGCTAGATTGAATAATGTTCTATTTCATTTAATTATTTTATTCAATACAATCTCAATAATCGAACGATCGAACAATAATCAACATATTACATAATATTATGAAGGTTTAAATAGGTAGGTACTAATTCAAATCATTTTCATATATACGATATACCTAACCACAACTCTTATTTTTAATAGTTTTTTTTTTTTAAACGAATACTCAACGCTTGTTTATGTTAAGCTTTTCTACTTGTTTTTACATGACGCATTATCATAACAATATATTAAATAATGTTATAATATACAGTGTTAAGATAAATTTGAAACGAAAATTAAACATTCCAGTGTTCACAAATAGTATGGTAACTGAATGCCACTATATTAGCGGTTATTTACCGTCTTACGAAAACAGGAACTCGGTCAACTCTGCTACATATATACCGTGATCAATATAATAAATACATAATATGTATTATTACGTATGGGTAAGTACCAATACGACATTAAAATAATATTACCTATATCATTGGTGACAAATTATTTCACGTACCTCTGAAACAATAATTTGGATATACATAAAAAAAAAATAAAAAAGTTGTTTGCAATATTTATCAGTTATTGCGTCACAACAATTCACCTAACTATCCATCAATCAAATGATTAAATTAAATTAAAATTTTTTTTGCCAAATTCCTCGAAACCAAAAAAACATCAGAGAAGCTACGCGCGCACACCCTGGCACGGTAAAACGATTACGCGCACATTATGTAATGCACACGAATAATTAATAGTTAATATTATTATACACACAGAGTGATTGTTTTATCATTAAACACTCATTATTATTTCAAAAAGTATTAATGTTTTTTAAAATATTTTTTTGTACAGTTTCAAGTTGTTAAAAATAACGTTTTTATTAAAAAATTATATTTTTATCCGCATAATTTTTTTTAATTTTTTAATTTTTTGAATGACAACAAATGGTTTTAATTTTATATTCCAAAGCAGAATGTTTTTCTTAGTATTTTGAAATTCTTAGTATCCATGAAAATGGAATTTGGGGCGAGTAGTTTATGAGTTATAAGTATTTATAGTTGAGTTGAGCGGAGTGGAGTGTTACGAGGTTACCCTGCGAAAGGTTTGTCCATTTCTATGCTCATAAAAACTTTGAATATTTATATCTCTGAGTTAGTATAAGATTAAAAATAAGAATAAGAAATAAAAAATAAGAATATAAGAATAAGAATAAATTTTAACGTATTAGGTACGTATTAATGTATAATGCTAATAAACGTATGTCTATACAGTATGGGTACACTATACTGTATACTTTAAACTACAGAGTGCACACTATACATCATAACACATAGTTTATTATTCGATTTCATTGAAATTCACTTAAAAAATATTATATAAAATTCAATTTGGTACTTTAGATATATTTATGACAAATACATAGATATATATATGGATAGTACAATTTCGGCCCATGAAAAATCACAAGGCGAAGTATCAAAACACTTAGAAAAATATTCTGATTTGGAATATGAAATTAAAACTCTATGTTGTCATTGAAAAAACTTAAAAAACTTAAAAACTATAAGGATAAAAAATATTTAAAAATATGATTTTTTCATAAAAACGTTGTTCTTTTAACAACTCGTAACTATCTGAAAAAAATATTTTTAAAAACATTAACACTTTTTGAAATAATGAGTGTTTCACGATAAAAGAATCACTTTGTACATGCATATTATGTAATAGGTAGCTAGAAACGGTATCGGAGGTGATCGGTTTATCTTCCTATATAAATATATTATAATAATTACCAGCCGGTATAGATGAAACGTGCGCGCGATAACAACGTTGTATTTCGATTGTTTAACGAATACATCTCCGCCGGTGATAAGGTGCAGAGCGGCGACTCTAAAATAATAATAAATAATAATGATAATAAAATTCCCGTCGCCTATACTAAAATTGTTACTATTATAATCTCATTAAATTAACCTAACCTCCGTAACGTATACGATAATGTTATTATTTTGCTGAACACAATTGTATAACTATAATACGCACGAATGATGTGTGCGCAGTGTGTTGTTCGTACATTGTACTGGATCGCCGCTTATAGTGCCAACGCAAGCGCGTTCCTTCCGCTCGACGGACCCGAAAATCCTACACACGGTACATCGTTTTTATTGTAAATAAATTATATTTTAAGCTGCCGCGGAGGCCGACCGGACGCGATGGACGGCGTGCCGTCAATACCAGTGCGGGTTGCTGACCACGGCAACATCCAAAGGTGGGCATCGACTTGTTAAAGAGTCAAAGTTAAGTTAAAAAGTAAATTTTTTTTAACTTTTAACTTTACAAAATTAATTGTTTTTGTTTTCAACTCACTAACTTATTCAGTTAAAATGTTTAACGTTGTAAATTAACTTTTTATAGTTGTTAATCATCATTGTCGTGCAGTCAGGTTAATTTTCTTTTCGAGTCATTCGTAATCAACTCGTCAAATCTTTTTCGATTTTGGTCATTTATTTCCGAATTACATATTATAATAATCTAATTTTTCACACAGTGTAAAACGTCTTGGTAAATGTTTGTGTATAACAAAATACTATAGCAGTTAGTGACTTAAAAATATTGTACCTTGAAAAAAATTAACTTTTTTCAACTGAGATAAATTAATTTTATTTTCTATCTTAACTTTAAACTCTCTTTCTTCTTCTCTCTTTTGGGTTATTCGGCCGCTAGGTCTCACAAGCAATTCTCCAGCCGCCTCTATTCATCGCCAAGTATACTCCGCCTCATATTAACTTTAAGCTTATCTAGATAATTTATAATTTTTTTGTTAACTTTAACTTAACTGAAGGCAATTTATTTTCATTAACTCACCCACCTTTTGCAATATCGGAGGACCGTGCGACGGATGGCATCGCTACAGCTAACGTCACCACTCACCCGGTGTCTGCACTTCACGGATCCAACGACTGCGATGGATGCGTTGGCCGTCGCGTCGATCCTGTTGCTAGCTCTGAGGGCGGCCGTCTGCGTGGACGCGGCCGCCAACGTGGAAATCGGTCGCGGGGTGGACTTGCTCCAGCGGTTCGGCATCATCGGCGACATGCTGTACGGCGACGTGTCCAACACCAAGGAGTCGGTAACCCACGACATAATCGACAGGGCCAATCGTTTCACGTGAGTGTGCTTAAAAATAATATTGTACTAAGCCTATAAGTCATACCTTAATAATCACAGTGACAGAAAAACATTTTTCAAAAGTTCAATCATTTTGTTGTTTTTATTTAAATTTTAGGCTGAAAATAGAATAGAATAATCTTTGGGAAACTGCTTCCTATTGAATTTATAATTAAGATATATTTATACAAAATTAATTTTCAATGGCCTATTATAGTTCGTTAAGACAATAATCAAAAGTAAGTAGAAAATTCGTTAGGTAATGACGTTATAATGTGTGTTAATTTTTCAGTACTATTTACGTTTAAGGTACTTCAAAGTTCAAAATCTTAGCATTTTAATATTATAGTTTCAGTTTTCAAACAAAAAAATACTTGGATTTCAAAGTATAAACTCGTCTAGTTCAGCTTAGCACTCGGCAACCGTTGTTCCAAAAACTATATTATATTGAAAAATATTGTTTTTGGACCACTATTTTTGTAAAATCGAAACGTTGCCGAGTGCCAAGATGAACTGACCGAGTTATCATTTTAACGTTATTATTAAACATTTTACATAACCTTGTACATTTGTAAATCCAACCAAAGATATTTTTTCCATAGGTATTGTAAACAAATCGAGTACAACGCGACTATTAGTTGTCTATTAGGGCATTGCCTTCACCTAGTCAAAAATATCAGACGAATAGTTGTTTAATAATAAAATATTTTAGTTGGAGTTTGGTTGACCGCTAACATAATGAAAACTCGGTGCTATAATACACACGTAAAATTGACCAACTACTGGATAAGACGTATATTCATATATATATATTGGTATGTTACCATGTTAGGTTAGGTTCAATCTATATGTGCACTAAATATGATTTCTATAATATATATTATACACCTTATAATACATATTATAATTCGTTAATTAAAGGCTGTGCTGGTGTAGATGCACCACGCACGCACACACCTTTATGATAATAATAATTAATAACGCTATCGCTGTACAACGATTCAGTACAAATCGTACAATGTACTGGTTATTAATTGTGTATAGAACACAGATATATACTAATACTAGATAGCCGTCTTCGAATACACCACCACAGAATAAGCTGAAACGACGCCATATGCAAAGACAAGTCGATAAACAAACGTTATCAATATTAGACTATTATCAATATAATATCATATTCATTATAATAGTAAATTAGTCTATGTGATAACGTTTGTTTATCGAGTAGTATTCTTTGCATATGACGGCGTGTTTCACTGATAACGAGAAGACGGCTATCTAGTATTAGTATATATCTGTGGTATAGAATAACTGTTAAGATAAACTCTAACCGTATACCCACCAAAACTAAAAGTGGTATAAGAATAAGAATATTAGGATCCGTACATGGGTATGCACCTATAGGTACGTGCATTTACGACACCGTAAGAAGATAAAAAATACCACTCGCCAGATTGCAAAAATTAAATAAAATTTCAAATTTAGTCTAATTTTGGATTCTAAATTATGATCAGGGCCGTCGTTAAGGGTAGGCAGTACTGGCATTTGCCTAGGGCCTCGCGCTTGTAGGGGCCCCGCAATTTACACTTAAATTTGATACCAAAATATTGTTCAAAATTATTAAATGGTTTTATTCTACAATAAATTATGGGGCCTCGCATTTCACAATTTAGATATTGCATTGCCTAAAGCCTCGCAAATCGTAACGACGGCCCTGATTATGATTACGTCGATCTAAAATAATTGGATTGTATAAGAATATGTGTGTGTCCGTTTTAAACTTTCTTATTTATTATACCATTGATTATAGATCATACTACCTATATAGTATCCACAATCAATGATATTATTATATAGCATGATCATAATAACCAATATTTAAAATATATAGTCGTCAATAATAAATAGAAATACCTATACTATAATAATGGTAGTAATGGTAATACCTATAGACTAAACCAAAAAAATTATTGGTTGAAATTAATGCAAGAAAAAAATATAATAAATATAATAAACCTATATACACAAATACATTTTACCTTGACTTTAGTCAATAGTTATAAACATAATACTTAGTTGTCACAAGTGTTTTTTTTTTAAGTTTACTTTTATGTTATACGTGTCTACTTAGTTTACTCTACATACAATTATAATTAAATTTATTTAGAATCATAATTTAGGGATATGATTCGAAAACACTCATTAATATGTATACATAGTATATATGTTACAGGTAATGTTAACATTTGGATAATGTCGACATTAGCCAAGAACTTTTGGATAATGTCTTAACAACCATAAAAAAAGTGGATTTCGCTCTGCTGTACAGTAGGTTACAAGTGGGTCACTGTATAATGGATGGTATTAAATTTGAATTCAATGATATAATATCATTGTATAAGAAAAACGATTCTGAGCGGAGACGGTATGTTAGTCTAGGTATAAGACATAATATTATATTAGGTACCTATAATAAATTCCAAATTAATCATATCATAATATTTATTAGGTACTTATAACGCGTTATACATCAACAAAAAACCGTGGTACTATCATAGATATATAATAGTATCTTTAGAAGTTTCAAGTACCCACGAATAATATTATACAATCACAACAAAATAACTAAAATAGTTATCCTAGGTTTTTAATATGTAATTTCGTCCAAATTTGTACTTAAAATGACTATAAAAATAAACTGCGTAAATGTATTTTTTAGATTTTTTGGTAACAGTATTAATTACTTACGTGGAATCTTGTTTTAAATTTTCAATTCTTAGATACAAAAATTGAACATTTTATAAATTTTTAACTACAAAATAATTTTTCAAATTAAAATTTGATAAATTTTGTCCAAATTTGATCTTTAAATGCTTATAAAAAAAAATTGTGCCTATGTATTTTTAATATTTTTCAACTGATATTGTAACAATATATCAGGAGCTTTGTATTAAATTTATACACTTTTTGGCCCAACAGATAAAACTTTATTGATATTTATAGAAAAAAAAAACTAAAAAAATTGAAAACTTACAATGTCCGTAAACAGCTCAAAAAGAGTCAAATTATTTTAAAAATTTTATCGTATATATAAAATGCTAATATTAACATTCAGTGAAATTTTCAAGTTTCTACAGTCACTCGTTTTTTAATTACAACAAAATAAGAAAATTGTTACGTAAGAAATCGAGTGAATATCAAATGTTGTAAAAATATGAATTTCAAACGCCCATAAAAATTTAATTTGAGTTTCTTATAGATATTTTTTGTTGATAAAGGTAGATAATATTATAAGGAATCTTGTATTACATTTTCATATCTTAGATTTAAAAAGAAAAATTTTTATGGATTTATAACTCGAAATAATTTGCAAATTTTCGTGATTTTTCCATATTTTGTCATTTTTTGAACTTTAAATGCTTATAAAAAAAAACTGTGACTAACGATTTTTAATATTTTTCATCTGCCTTTGAAACAATATACTAGGAGCCTTCTATTAAATTTTCAAGCTTTTTTATCCAACAAATAAAATTTTATTGATATTTTTAGAAAAAAAACTAAAAAAAAATGAAAACTGACAATGTCCGTAAAGAGCTCAAAATAAGTCAAAATATTTTGAAAATTTTATCGTGTATAGAAAATGGAAATGTAAACATTCAGTCAAAATTTCATGCATCCACGGTCATTTTTTTTAAAGTTACACCAAAAACCAAAATCGATTTTCTCGAAAACAGATTTTGCGTAAAAATTCCCGTTTTTCCTTAATTTTTCATTTGTTTTTCCCGGCGCTTTTGAAAACTACTGGGAAATTTAAATTTTGACCTCCCCAATGCACCAACGATATTCACTTTCTGATCGAACAAGATACTGAAGTTGAAAATCGTATTATTATTTCGACTACTTATCGTGTACACAGACACAACAAAAATAAAAAAAATAAAAAAATAAAAAAAAAATAAAAAAATAAAAAAACACACATCATTGTAAAATCAATACATTCATCGTTCCACTCAGAATCTAAAAATGTAAATATATTATATTATACAGATACAATTAATGACTACACGTATCCGGGAAAGGTAGCATAAATTTAGGTGCTTAAAGTGGATAGCCGGTTATCGTAATTCAAATGTAAAAGCAATTACCGAAAACACTCCTATTCGATTCGACCGTGGCTTGGTACGTATTATTTATAATTTTCTTAAGTAGAAGGAAAAATACACATTGGAAATAACAACCATAATTTATGGTACTTGTTTGTTATCGGCCTCACCACACACCGTACATGCCAATATATTTTATCACATCGCCATCGGATACCTAACCGTCCCTTGTTAGGTAGGATGATATTTATTGATAATATATATTATCAGATAGCATATATTATCAGAACATAAAAGAAATACAAATATATTTGGACCAGGACTTGCATTTGAAAAAAAATTCCATTTTATATTATTTATAATTAAAACTTTATACTAGTTTTGTGCTTATCGTTATTCAGAATAAAAACGTTTCCAAATATTACATATTTTATCGTTATTCAGAATTAAAACGTTATACAAGTTTTGCGTTTATTGTTATTTAGAATAGTGTTAATACCTATTAAATGTATTAATAATAGCTAATGTGGGTGGTAAAGGTCTGGATACGGAATGTTATAATATAATCAATAAAATGTTCGTTACGCATGAAATAATATTTCTACGAAACAAATATAACTTTTAACAGGGATACCCATACATTTGTTGTCCCCATTTTACAAACGCACGATATAGCAAATTGTCGTTCACTAGTTTCAATAGTGTGCTGTTAATTTGGATAATAGAGTGAATTGACCTATTATAAATCTTTTCGGTAAGGTTTTTGAAATTTTAATTTTCAAGCAAGATAAGGGTATATGAAATATTCAATTATCAAAAAACAAAAAATTTATTAACTCGCTTGAAAATTAAAATATTAAATAAAAGCCAACGCTTAAATACAGATAATGTTATCGTCTAAAACATTCATAATAGGTCAAATCACTCTAATATAAATAATAACAGCACACTATTGAAACTAGTGAACGAACATTTCGTATGTCGTATGTGTATAAGACGGAGGCAAGAAATGAACGGTAGCATCCTCTTAAATAAATGGATTTTAAATTATTTCGTTTTGCGTTAATTTTCGTTGAATGAAATTCTAAAAATTTTGTTTTTGAGTTATTTTTCGTTCAATGAAACTCTATCAATTACGTTTTGCGATATTTTTTGTTTAATGATATATAATTTTGTTATGTTATATTTTGTTTTGCAGTATTTAATTATTTTTAATTATCGCTTTCCGGCAATATAAAATTAATAATTATACCTATCCATCTACCTTTTTTTAAATCTAATAAGTAACATAATGATTCAATAAACGTCTTACAATCGAATAAAATTATAATATGTAATAATATTAATAATGATAAGGTACCTTTGTAATTACTAATGAGTCTACAAAAATTACAAACATGTATGAGATACTGAGTAAATTGTTATATATTTCTTTTATTAATGAGGCGGTTACCACGTATAACATTTCCGTTTATAATATATATTATAGTTATATAATATTTTCTTTGAATAAATAATATAATAACTATTACTTATTATAAATTATTATTTACTAATTTATTTAATATTTCGAATTTTTTTTTTTATAAAATTGTTTTTTACAAAATTGAATTATTTTTAAATTTGTGGTACACGAAAAAAATTAACTTAATGTGACAATAAAATTAATTAACTCTGAATTACTGAATAACATGGGAAAAAATTAAGCTCGTTAAGTTAGAAATTACTTCTAAAAAAAGTAACTTTTTAACTCAACTTTAACGTATTAACTCGTTAATGCCCATCCTTGTCCATATGAATATGTAAATATATAAAACTAAACCTTACGCTCCTATTTCTTATCAAAACTTTGCTACATGCCTAGTGCTTACATGTGTACCTATTATATATTAACTATAATATTGTAACTAATAAGTATGGAAAAATATTATAATATTACACTATACTATAGTAATTTAAGTACTCTGCATGATATTGAATCATTTAGAAATTGTTGTACCTTCGGTTAGGTTAGGTCAACATAACCCAATATCAAGGACGGATTGGTATTTCGGACCAGCCCGGGAAAATACTTTTTTAACGGCCCACTTTTTGTTGGGAGATTAGGGGCAACTGGCTAGTGTACCATACTGAAGATAGTAATTATTTAGTATTTTAAAGTGTAGTATACTGTATAATCAGTTTTATCATAAAATCAACCTTTAACAATAAAATGTAATAATAAAAATAATAATGAAATAACAATAGTATTACCTTACATAATAAAATGTTAGTAATTTTATATTTTATATTATCAGTTTTATTGTATCGATATAAAAAAATAACGAAAATACAATTACAATATATTATTCAATCGTATTTGATACCATTTAAAAGTAACACATATTATGCGTGAGTGTGATAATTCCCTGTACTAAATTATGGATTTTGAGTGAATTTAGTCAGCTTAAAACAAATACAAGCAAGTATTGCTATCATTTCTCTAAAAATAAATCTATAATTATTATACTAGGATGGGTATTAATGAGTTAAAAAGTTTAAGTTAAGTTAAAAACTGAGTTTAAAAAAAAAACATTAATTTGACCAGCCTTGTTATTAAATCGATAAATCATAATTTATATACTTAGGTATAGATAAATATTATCTATAATTTTTAAAAATATCAGTTGAATATCATACTAAAATTGTTTAATGTACCTATATTTTCACTTAAAAATACCAAATACAAAATAATAATATACCTATGATAATTTTATTTTTGTAATGTTAAATTTAATTATCAATGTAGTTTTAATTATATTAGGAAAAATAAAAAGTAAATACAAATTGGGTTATTACCAGGGCTAGGATTTATATGCGACAGCATGTTTTTTTTGCTACTTCTGATTATTGATTTTGTCAGTAATGTCCACGAATTACCTCATGATGAGATAAATGGTGGTATTTTTATTTTGCATGTTTTTGCATATTTTGGATAAAATGCATATTATTGCATATATTGAATAAAATTAATATTATTGCATTTTTCAATTATAAGAATGTAAATAATGCATGTTTTATAGTATATTTCATAAAACTTGGTTTTTTTGTCAAATATAAATTTTATTTCATGTAACACGCACATAGTTAATGTGAATTATACATTTTATTTTTAAATTATTTTATTTTATTTTATTTCTAAATTATATTATTTTAAAACAAACAGCCTATCATTGATGTAATTTAATAAATAAATATTTTTTTGTAACTATATTTTAGTGTTTATCTTATAAAAAATTAAATGCATATTTTTGCATATTTTGTTACATAAAATGCATATTTTACAATTTTTTATTGCATATAAATCCTAGCCCTGGTTATTACATTACATAACTATTGTGTTGATAAGGTGTATAAATATCATAAGGTTTACAATCAATTACATTTGTAACAAAGTTGTCTTTTTGGAATCAGGAAAATCATTTCTGTGTTTTTCGATTACTTGCAGAATGTATTGCTGTTGTTCTTCTTGATTTGTACGAGTTCCATTAAATGATGTCATCAATGCTATACCTCTTTCAGCTGCATCATTAACCACTTTGAGAGCTTTTACTTTTTTATATCCATCCAGAAATTCCTTACTATTTTTCCAAGTACTTGGGTGTGTCGTTAAAAAGTCAGTTTTAATGTTTAGAGCCGTAAAAAGCTTATGTGTATTATTTGTAACAAAATCATTTAATTCACAATTTGAAATACTATGTTCTGGTATTTTTATTCTGTGTTCATGAACATTAGTCCCAATTTTGTCTAGAGACTTTACCATTTTTAATTTAATATCATCTGAAACTCGATTGTCAAAAAATGCCAATCCAATTAATGTATCACTAAGGTACCATAAATGTCCAGAAAAAACTTTTAAGGCTAATTTATAAATACCATTACTTGTATTTTTGTACCTATTCAGATCTTTCATGAAATTCAAATCATTCAGTGGTGCACCTGAAGCATCAGTTGAAGTTTTTTAAAACCATTTTTTTCGGTAAGCTCTTCACCAAAGAAATATAAACTTAATTGCAGTAACTCTTTATAGTCATCACGGGGTTGAAACTTAGTTAATTGATCAAAAATAAATTTTACCATATCAGTTTTTATCACATTTAAGTTTGGAGATAGAAATGTACTCATTAAGCCATTTTCAAATCCCTCTTTATTTATGTTGGGCCAAGATTTTGAAAATTGTTTGAATAATGCAATATCTGGTCCATTTGATGGACCCATTAAACAATCAAACACTTATATACCTACGACAATTTCAAAAATATGATGCCGACAGGCCAATTTTAACAATACTCGTTCTAATTTTTTTTCTAATAACACACATGCACCACTTTTAAGTCCTGTATTGCTAGCAGTTGTGTCAAAACCTTACTGACTAGAAACTTAGATTACATTAATACAATATTGTTATCTATATAAATAATGACTGCATTACATAACTACTTAGTAAATACCTTATCTATCTATTATTAATTTTTATAGTACAATTAGAGATGTAATAGCCTTAAAGATGTGATTGCCTTGAGCGACCATCAAATATTATTTGATTTGCACCAAACTTTCAACAAAGCATTTTTACACCAAATGGAACAATATTAAACCATGAGACATGATTAAAAAAAAAAAAAAAAAATCACATACAAATGAGTGCCACCCTAGTATTCATATTAACGACCCGCATCCGACTTGTATCGTCAAAATTCGTCGTCATTACCCACGACCCACCGGTCCATCTGATCGACGACAACCCGAATAACCAATTATTTATAGATTTTACTGTCCACGGAAGTTGATTTTTTGATTAAAGTTATTACTTATTAAAAATTAATATTATTATTCAGTTTTTGTTGTAGACGTTGTATACTTGTATTATTACAATTTACAACGTTTTACGTTATAATATTATAAACTGTTATTACGTAATATCATTGAATGAATAATCTATAATCAATGGTAATATTTATCAATTAATAGATTATATTTACGTCTACCTACTACTTACAATTTAGTACGCAGCCCATCGGGGATATCCCGATTTCCCTATGGCCCAATCAGTCCCTGCCCAATATTATCACAAATAGATCATTAATGATTGTTTTACCCAATATTATACATTTATAAAAGTGATGACAATTAATGTACCTACTTAAAAATACGATTGATTTTACTAAAATACTCATAAAATGTTTCACAATTTTATAATTTGTGAAATTTTCAAACACTAGCTATTTTACAAGTCAAAACCGTAAATCATCATTTATAAAATCGTAATTATTTGATAATTTTACGAAACCATACAGTAGCCATAAAATTATTGTATAGGTATTGTCAGCGATGACATTACGATCATAAACCGAAAAAAAATGTTACCGATACTACTGCGAACGCACCAGGCCAATTAAAAAAGGTAATGGATATATTTAAGTGAACGTACTCGGGCGACGCTCCTTGCATTTTTCGTCTTTATAGACGGTTAAATCCGCCACTGGCCACTTTACATTTGTATATACTAAATTGCAATATATCACAACGGGGACCCTTGGTAGAGGTTTACGAACAGGTGTGTTCGTGCAATCTCCCTTCAGCGCTTTCAGAATCACCTCGATCGTCTCTCTCGACAGATCTTAGGTACAATAAAAATAATAATAACAATAATATGTTCACGTCATTTAATCCAATATGATTTAAACGCAATACTATACCTACACATTTATGGCGTTCACACCACACCAAACACGCACTCGCATAATATTATACTGGGCTGCAGCTCACACATACAGGCCACATGATGAGTACACACGCATTTTCGAGTCGGATACCTTATGGATAAATAACAAATTTTTTTTTATATTTATTGATCATTAAGCCCGGCAACTATGGCCATTAGCTGAACACAATTAATATCATTAGAATTGTTCGATACCTAAATATTTTGTTAACATTTGGTTAACCAGACTATAATATTTACTAAACCGACAAACTCTATTTGACAGCACAAACATTGTAATATTAAAACGACGCACAATCATTAATACATTTTTATAAGACTTAATGGATTCGTAAAAACGATAATATATAATGTTTAGTTTCCAGATGTATTTAAACGAAAAATATCTGTATGTAATTTGAAACCTACATTAAAAAGGTTTAATTATGTCTAAAAAACAATACATATACAGATAACATTACGATGATAGGAAAATAATCGGTTTATTTGTGTACACGCTGCTCATTAAATATAATTTATTTTCGAATAATAATATATGTACGTTATTATTGAATCCGAATTCATGGGATAATGTTTTTTTCAACAAAACACCAAGCCAAGAAAAATTCCTGGCTGTGGTCAACAAAGTATAAGAATAATTTTTGTTGTAGGTAGGTATATAATATCTCTCTCGTACTTCCGTTTTTTAAGAATATGATTTATGTATTATCCTAGTGTTTTTGAACGTTTAGTCTTATATACCTATAATTACGGTTTTCTTACAATATCTCTAGAATTATTAACTTAACGATAAAATAGCTTGCAAAAAAATTGAAGATCTTACAATTTGTAACAAGAAAGCTTCCATACATTTTTAACGTAAGAGTAATAGATAAGCGACAAAGTCCATCCGCCCGTAATATAATGTGATATATTATATATACGTCATTATAGCACGCAGCGCCACATTCTACAATGGGTTTTGTCACTTATATATTTAGGGCAGTGAAATTATTGCATTAAAAAACTCACTATATTGATTGCATTATTGCATTAAAATATATAAAAAATTGCACTTATAAATTTAAAAATTGCATTGAAAAAATTTAATTATAATCAATAAAATCAAACATATTAATAAATAATAATAATTAAAATTAAATATGAATATTGCTTACCTACATTATTGCATTGCACAACAAATGATTTTTTAAGTTTTTTTAGCGACCTTATCGTGATAATCGCTCTATTATAGAAATATTAATAAAATAACAAGTATTATATACAACAAATATAGAAATTTGTTCATTGCTACGTTTACTTACTTATATTTTATATATTAAGTTATATAATCTTAAATGTAAAGAAAAATTATGAAAAATAGTTAAAATTGCAGTAAAATTTAAAAATCGCCAAAATTGCATTTATTGCAATATAATTTTTTTTGTTTAAATTAAGAGTTTAACGGAACATATTTTAAGCTCACTCAGGAATAAATATAAGCATTTACAAAAAATATGCAAATGCAACAACTTCAATGCCCTATATATATTACTCTTACACTAAAAATGTATAAATCCTTTCATGTTAAAAATTGTAAGATCTTCAATTTTTATGGAACCTATGTTATCGTAAAGCTAACAATTTTAGAGATATTATCAAGTCAATAGGAAGTGTCACTACTGGGTGGCTACGTATTTTTCCAATATCACTGTAATTTAGCCCATATTCTTAGTGTGCCCCAGGGTACAGATTGTATATTTCTTATAAAAATTAAAAAAAGAGATATTGTAAATAAAACCATAAAAATTTCACCTAAAATCCAAGATGGCGGACGGTTGCGAACCTCGGAGGGATGGCTCATTTTTTTGGTCAATCAGTGCCCCAAGACGAAACTTTTCGTTAAGTTTAAAAACTTGAGTATTTTTTGCAAGGCTCTCAATTGACTGGACTATAGGACCTTAAAGAATATACATTTTCACTAAATAATAATTTGTATAATCATTTATAATATTTTCGAAATATTTTGACTATTTTTGTGACTTTTTTTAAAGTCTGTAGTTTTTTTTCAATAATATAAAACTTTAATACTATAGTATAATACTCAATTTACATACGTACACTTCTTTACCTTGTCAACTGCAGTATTAGTTGAGTTAAGAGGACACAAGATCGATAAGTTAAAAGTTAACAGTTAACAAATTATAAATTTAACTCGATAAGTTAAAAGTTAATATCGAAAAAAATACTAACTTAACTCGGTTTAAAAAAAGTGAATTAATTCTTTTTTTAAATTAGTATGTAAATCACACGAAGAGTGAATGTGTCTTTCTATTTTCTAGTTTATAAATTATAAAAAACAATTTTATTGAACTTTTTTTTATAATGTACACTGTATACCCTTTTAATTTTACTTTACTATTATTTACTAATTTAAACTGTATTCATCTCAAATTAATAATTTAACAAATATATTTTCTTATATTGTATAGCAATTGAATGTCATAATACATTAAGATGAATACATGACCTTCATATATTATATAATAAGTTATGTTACATTAAAACATAACAATTGTCAATTTGTAATTTAAAATTATTTATTTTATTAAAAACATTTGTAATTGCAACTAGCATAATATATAATTTACAACTTAATAAAATATATAAAGATACACAAAATTATGTTATCAAGATAAAGAACAGAAATGTTTGTGTTTTTGTATTGGAATATTTTTATTTTATACTGATATAGTAATATTTACGTATAAACGAAAAATTTCAAAATGTTTTTAACTTGATGGATTTTTTTTTAAATCAAATGAGAAAAGCTAAGTTATTTCAACTGTAAATTAGACTAGTTAAGTTCATAAGTTGATTAGAAAATGAACTAACTAGTTAAGTTAAAAATTCAAAAAAAAAAATTAACTTTTTAACTTAACTTAAACTTTTTAACTTGTTAATGCCCACCTTTGGTTGTTCATAATAATTAAGGAATTATTCCTAGGTACCTTAAACTATATGGTAGCTTATTGTCAATGTTTAAAGTATATACAAATCGTGCCAATCACAGGGCTAACATTTTCTATAGGTAATTTTAATATTGAATCGCAATTTCGAGAACAGCTGTGGCTAACCAAACCAAAAATTATTTAGATAGTCATAAACTACATAGCCGATAATCACAGAATTTTTTTACCTTGTTATTATTAATTTATTATACTCTCCGAACATAGGCACCTATTGTAAGTGTTCCGAACATTCACTAAAAAAATTAATTCGTTCACGTTCAAATTCATATTTTAGATTCTGAGTGGAACGATGAATCTATTGATTTATATCGAAATTATAATGATGTGTGTTTTTTGTTTTGTCAATTTTTTCAATTTTTTTTTTATTTTTGTGTCCGTGTACACAATTAGTAGTCAAAATAATGCTTTAATTTTCACATTCAGTATCTGGTTTGATGGGAAAATTAATATTGATGGTGCATTAGGAAGGTCAAAATTGAAATTGCCCAGTAGTTTTCAAAAGCGCCGTGAAAACAAAAGGAAAAACGGGAATTATTACGCAAAGTCTGTTTTCGAGAAAATTGATATTGGTTTTTGGTACAACTCTAAAACAAATGATCGTAGGTACATAAAATCTTGACTGAATGTTCATATTAGCATTTTCTATACACCATAACATTTTTCAAATATTTTGATTTGTTTAGATCTGTTTACGGACATTTTCAATTTCCATATTCTTAGTTTTTTTTTCTATAAATATCAATAACATTTTATTTGTTGGTTAAAAAAGTTTAAAAATTTAATAGAAGGTTCCTATTATATTGTTTCTAAGGCAGATGAAAAAAATTAAATATCTATAGTCACAATTTTTTTTTTATAAGCATCTAAAGTTAAAATATTGACAAAATACGTAATAATGCCGAAAATTTGCAAATTGTTTTTAGTTAGAAATTCATGAAAAATTTTCTTTTCAAATCTAAGATTTTAAAATGTAATACAAGATTCCTCATAAGTTTTTCTACCTTTTTTTAAAACAAAATGTCTACAAGCAAGTCAGATTAAATTTTTATGAGCGTTTGAAATTCATATTTTTACAATATTTGATGTTCACTCGATTTCTCATGTGACGATTTTCTTATTTTATTGTAATTAAAAAACAAATGATTGAAGATACTTAAAAATTTCACTGAATGTTTATATTAGCATTTTCTATATACGATACAATTTTGAAAATAATTTGACTCTTTTTGAGCTGTTTACGGACATGGTCAGTTTTCATTTTTTTTTAGTTTTTTTTCCTATAAATATCAATAAAGTTTTATTTGATAGGTAAAAAAGCGTGAAAATGTAATACAAGGCTCCTGATATATTGTTACAATAGCAGTTTAAAAGTATTAAAAATATTTAGGCACCATTTTTTTTTTTAGAAACATTTAAAGATCGATTTTTGACAACATTTATCAAATTTAAAATTGAATAATTCTTTTGTAGTTAAAAATGTATAAAATGTTCAACTTTTGTATCTAAGAATTGAAAATTTAAAACTAGATTTCACGTAAGTAATTAATTCTGTTTCCAAAAAATCTAAAAAATACATTTTAAGCACAGTTTATTTTTATAGTCATTTCAAGTTCAAATTTGGACCAAATTACATATTAAAAACCTAGAATAACTATTTTAGTTATTTTGTTGTGATTGTATAATATTATTATTCGTTGGTATACTTGAAACTTCTAAATTATACTATTATATATCTATGATAGTATCACGGATTGTTGTTGATGTATATCGCGTTATAAGTACCTAATAGATATTGTGATATGATTAATTTGGAATTTATTATAGGTACCTACCTATTATAGTTAAATTTTTTTTTAACACCATAGATATAAATATATAATACCTATGTCTTATACCTAGACTGATATACCATCTCCGCTCAGAATCGTTTTTCTTATACAATGATATTAAATCATTTAATTCAAATTTAATACCATCCATTATACAGTGACCTACTTGTAACCTACTTTACAGCATAGCGACATCCACTTGCCAACCTTTTTATTAGGTAAAAACATCTTTTTTTATTTAATTTAGTGTTTTTACAACAGTTTTTTATTCTACTTCTCTTTTTTTTAAATATAAATTATAAAAAAATCAATAAAAAAATCAATAAAAAATAAAAATCTTGATGGAATTAAAAAAATTAAACAAATCTTGATGGAATATTTGTTAATAAATAATGTTCTTTATCAAATATTGTTTTAGATTCTGAGTGAAACGATGAATGTATTGATTTTATATTGATGTGTGTTTTTTTTTAATTTTTTTTTTATATTTTTTTATATATTTAAAATGTTTTTTTGTGTCTGACATCATCATTTTATAAGTAATAA
>NC_042495.1:22748861-22754556 GCF_005508785.2 Acyrthosiphon pisum
AATTTTTTTTAAATACTATAGACTTTAATATAATATCATGTCTTATACCTAGACTTACATACCGTCTCCGCTCAGAATCGTTTTTCTTATACAATGATATTATATCATTGAATTCAAATTTAATACCATCCATTATACAGTGACCCACTTGTAACCTACTGTACAGCAGAGCGACATCCACTTACCCACCTTTTTAGCTATACGGTGATCGAATGTGCTGCAAGGTGGACTTTCCGCTTTGAACTTTTTTCATCTCCCCGTAAAAAGTGCCTCAGAACACCCAAATTACAACTACTACTAACAAAACTCAAATTGTATTGACATCCACGAACAAATACTAAAAAGAAAGGAAACTGAAAATGTCCGTAAGTCAAAACATTTTGAAAATATTATGGTGTATAGAAAATGTTCATGCAAACCTTCAGTGAAAAGGTAATATATCTACGTCATATATGGTCGTCAGTCTTTGTTTTAATGTTACCCAAAAAACCATAATCGATTTTGTCGAAAACCGGATTGCGGAAAAATTACAGTTTTTCCTTAATTTTTTATCTGGTTTTTTAAGCTTTTTTAATTCTACTGGGAAAAACACACAAAAAAAAAATAAACAAAAAACAAAAAAAATACATGTTTCTAAAATTAATTCATTCAAATAATACATTTTACTAATAAATGGAAATTGCATATGCCTATAAATATCTGAAAATGAATCTAAATATATTGAAAATTTTACTGTGTGTAGAATACTTATGCTACAGTAAACATTCATAGAAAATTGTATATATTTAATAATAAGAATAATAATAAGAATAATAATATCTTTATTGCAATAATAATAACATACCATAACCATTACATATTTTAACCAAATATTAAGTATACATTTATAGATAAATTATAAATTTATAATAAAAAAAGAAAGTGCTGGGAGAGCAATTTCTTATAAGTAATAAATATAAGATATAAGTACTCTAGTAACAAATGATAATTAAAAAAAAAAAATACATCATATAGTAGTATAAGGAGACTTAATAATTAGACTAAACACAAAAAAATATAATAGAGCTAGAAATGAGGTACAAAATCAAATAACAGGAAGCCATTAAAGAATATAAATAAAGTAAATAGACAATAAAAGAAAGATATGAGATAAGTAATAACTAATATTAAATACGATACAAATCTAATTTTTTATATTTTTTTTA
The DNA here is from genome assembly GCF_005508785.2 of Acyrthosiphon pisum. Lineage (NCBI taxonomy): Eukaryota > Metazoa > Arthropoda > Insecta > Hemiptera > Aphididae > Acyrthosiphon > Acyrthosiphon pisum. Next base: position 22,750,067 of record NC_042495.1, read on the forward strand.
AAAGTAGTAATATTTTTAACATTTTTAAAAATAATGTTAAATGAAACACATAAATGTATGCCAATATAAAATGTACTTTTTTGACGTAGAACTGTAGCACAATTTGGTAAGCATATATTAATATATTGTTTAAGCCTAGTTTTATGTTCATGATTAAATATTGGTACTTATTAAATGTTTAAGTTAATATAAATCTAACAGATCAGAAAAATTATAAATAAATTTAAAGTTTTTTTACATTTAGTGCTGCATACAAAATGTCAGTGCTAGTTTGTTAGTTTTATAAATGAACTATTAAATTATTATTTGTAAGAATATTGGATGAGTAAATTTCAAAATGAATACATTTAGATTTTGATCGATTCAATTTTAAATTATTCTTACAAAACAACGCACAAACAATATTTAAAATATTATTAGATTCATAATATAAACTATTAACTGTTGGATCAGATATTAAAATGGCAGTGTCGTCAGTAAAGTTAAATAATTCAATATTAATATTTGTTTTTATTTGCAAAAGATAATTTTAAAAGTTATGAATAATAGGGTAAAAATTATAAATAAATTTAAAGTTTTTTACATTTAGTGCTTCATATAAAATTTCAGTGTGCACATTTTGTCAACAAATAGATATAATTGTGTATACATTGTACATTTTAGCTAAATATTATCTTCGATATGGATAAAATATTAATTTTAAAATTTATATAGTTAATAATAAATAAAAACGAAAATAATAAAATAAACTTACATCATAATATTCTTTCGTATTAATTCGTATATTATATATTATGCATTGGCTCATTGCTATATGTATAGACTCGGTGCTCGTATTGTGGGAGGGGGGGGGGCGAAGGAGGGCGGATTTCCTCTTATATTTGTTTTATTTTGACCATACCCTTTCTAATTATTTTATTTAAAACGGGGGACAAAACATTATATTATTGTATTTTTTACTTCGTGTCTTCGTAAAGTTGTACCAATTTAATAAGATATTAAAGTTAAATGTACGGGTTTATTTTGGTAAGAATTGATCATAAGTTATAAGTACCTAATTGAAAAAGACACGTGACGTCATTGGGCCCGTCTCATCGTAATTATTGCCTCATCGTTATCTTATACGTGTACACGTTTCTCGCTTCACACAACGATTTACCAACCTAAAAATTTAATTTATGCCTATATGTGTAGTCTCATGTGTTCAAGACGATACAAGTATCAGGATTTGAATATAACTTTAGTTTCTTAAATATTAAAAATTTTAAAGAGATATTTTTGAATTTTATTTCATATTTAAAGCGCTATAACGCGCCGTTTAACAGTAATATAACTTTTAAGATTTTTAATATTTAAAAAACTAAACGTTATATAAAAAATCTGATACGTATAGTCTTAAACAAATAAAATCAATTATTTATCTGAAAATTATATTATTAATTTATTATTTATTATTTAATTCATTATTTGAACTATAATTAAAATTTTAAAAAAAATGTAAAGAATATTTTTTTTTTGTGTTGTGTGTTCCTTTAAATCTTAATTTACATTTGAACTTTTATTTTAAATATCATTAATTGTATTTCGTATATGTTTCTGTTTGATAATGGATGCAAACAGTAGGCATGGTAAGTTGGGTGTATTATTCTATAAAAGAACTAGGAATGATACTGAAGTGAACCACACTTGTGATCAATTATGGATGTGACTTAAAAATGTAAAATGAATTACCTAATTAGTTAGGTATAACTTATACCTATGTGTTAATAATGTGTAACATTGATTTTTAATTTAATAAAAGAGAAGTAAAATAATAATTACTGATTGTTGGTAAATGTTATTGGTACTGTTAAAAATAAGATTTGAGTCCTTTTTCTTTTATTTTTTCAATTCGATCACTGGGTATAATATATTTGTACATTTTATTATTGTGTATTAATCATTCAGATACTAAATAATAATAACAAGTAAGTATGAACCGAAAAAAACACCAAATTGAACTCGAGGACGTCAATCAACAGGTATATGCACAGTTAGGTATTAGGGATAAAAACATAAGTGAACAAAAGGTTAGGTATAAATATACCAATACAATTATGAAGATAATTTATGACTATTATATGTAAATATAATAAACTTATTTAACAAAAAAAAAAACAAAATTTTTAAAAATACTGAAATATTTTAAATGTCATGAAATAATTATCAAACACTATTTTAATAGATAAATTTAATGGGTCAAGCGATCTATTGTTTTCTGTTCTTATTTATTTACTGACAGCTGTAGTCTGTCTACGCGGACCTAATGTTCGGCCACACCCTTATATCAGCTTACATTATTATATTTATCATATTCATTATACACTGATACCTTCTAATTATATACCGTCATTATATACCGTCCATTTTACTTTTAATTGTCTTCTAACATTCCGTCTAGCCAGCGATAAATGGTCAATAGTTAATGGCTACTGCCTAAATGTCACAATAATTGTATTTTATATCGATTTTAACATAGTTTGCAGTACGATCCAATAATAGGTATAGGATGGCAATGATACACCGATAATCTATAATACGTCAATACGACTATATATATTATAATATTAGATTGAAAAAGAATCAGATTTAAATATAATAAATCATTATAATCTTTTTATATTAATGATAGGTACCTACTGTAAATAGTTTAAATAATTTGTTATTTTTTAGTGAATAAAAATAATTACGAATTTACGAATCTAGTCTAACTAAAATAATAACGTTTTATTCCATTATATTATCATTATATAAAAAATGCATTTTATTTTAGATATAACTGATAACTGATTACAAATTAGCAGAATTATTCGGAAATTTATTCAAACGCAAACATTTGGGCAGCAGATGACTATATGACTGTCAGTAGGCAGCAAATAAGTCCACTGAAAAAAAATACAGAAAAAAAGCCCAACAAAAGAAACTCACCACCTAAAAAAACCTATGGTGACCCGTGCGAGCGAAATACAATATTATTGTACTATTTTATATTTTTTAAAAATATTTCGTTGATTATAAATCATAATACAATATTAGTACATAAAGATAACAGATCATAATCATTATCCATATAATTTCATAATAATTCACAATTTAAATGTTGAAGTCTACCAAATAGAATATTATAATTGTAAGTTTATGTTAAGCTTTCTTTGATTAGAAAGTTGAACAGGTTAGCTGTCATGATACATATTTTGTTTGTGATTATTTTTTTAACTTATATTTATTACATTACGTCGTGCATGATACCCGTATATGAGTAGCAAGCCTGACATGCTTACCTTCAGACTGGACGGTGAGTCTAGATTTCCAGAGTCCCGGATAGTTTGTCTTCCATAGCTTCAAGCATTAAAAGGTCGATAACTTCCTGGTCGGAGATATCATCTATATTATTTAGTGTCATCACGTCATCCATGTCATCTGGCACTTCGTCGTTGGGTGGTGGGCTGACACTCGCATTCAGTTGAAACAGCCTAGTTGAATCCTTTTCCGATGTAGTGGACGGTCCTGCTTTGGTTTTGAACTGTGAGCGCATTGTGGGTGAGGTGGGTGTGAGTCGGTTTGGTGAAGGCATTTGTATTTGGTATAGACTCTGGGATTGACCTGTTAGGTAAGTCTGTGGTTTGTTGATTCGGAATGATTTGCTCGCTCTTATCGGTCGAGTGACCACCTCTCGGTCCAAAGCAACCTGCCTCATATGGTCGCAGCTCGGTTGGCAAAGTGGCCACAGCCCACCTAGTTACTCGTATGGGTTCACCCGTTTGCAGCCCTCACGACTTAACTGCTCTCGATATTTCCTGGTCGAATGGAGTTTGTGTCCCCACTAGGTCTTCACGGGTGTTGGGTAGATATCTGTTATAGTAATTTAAAATATAGAATATGAAAATGAGACGTTACTATGCTGACGTGAACTCGAAAACAGAGGGCCCGTCAAGCTGCAGACCACGACATCGGCCGTAGCCAGTTTCCCCACCCGTAGTCCATCGTTCCATCACTCCACACAGGTCCATGACTCGGTGACTGACCGAGTAGATAGCGCGTCGTGCTTTATGGGTATCCACTCCGCCAGTTTAGGTATTCTAAAAACAACAACAAACTATCGATTTCGCCACCCATCAATATTTACCTTAAACTGGTGGTACCTACTGCAGTTGCCAACCTATTCCTGTTATAAAAATAATAATATAACAACAAAATAATTCAAAAATTAATTTATATTAAACATTAAAAATAAATAAATTATCGAAATAATAATTAATACAATACAATATAAATATGTAATTTAAGTAATCTTAGAGTAAAATATTTGGAGAATAATATTGTTGAGAGAAAGAGTCCGAAAGACATATCAATTTGTCTAAATATAGTTTGAAAACAATTTAAACATAATTTAAATTAATATAATAGTTCTGGTTATTTCAAAAATAGGTACCATATTATATAAAAAATAT
>NC_042495.1:22754656-22758187 GCF_005508785.2 Acyrthosiphon pisum
ATGCTACGACAAAAGGTACGACCCGCCAAGGAGGATGATGTACTGTGTTATTGATATATATGTAAATAGTGTACCTCGCGTATGATTTGGTGATCGACGGGTGGAATTATAAATTAAAAGAACTGTAAATAACCGGTACGTTGAAGTGGGAGTATGTGACTGTCTCGAACAGAAAGGACCATCCACATGTTTTATAGAAACTCGTTATACATACTATAGGTTAGGTAGGTACTTTTATATAAATGTATAAGTAGATATAATATGTATGTTCTGGCACTTTAGTCTATTATACCAATAAAAGTTCAGAAAAAACACTCAATATACAAAAAGTTCAGAAAATCGAAATGTAATAATAATTAAAATATTTTTCTCAAAATCTAATTACAATACCAATAAAAGTTCAGAAAAAACACTCAATATACAAAAAGTTCAGAAAATCGAAATGTAATAATAATTAAAATATTTTTCTCAAAATCTAATTACAATACCAATAAAAGTTCAGAAAAAACACTCAATATACAAAAAGTTCAGAAAATCGAAATGTAATAATAATTAAAATATTTTTCTCAAAATCTAATTACAATACCAATAAAAGTTCAGAAAACATCTAATATACAAAAAGTTCAGAAAATCGAAATGCATTAATAATTAAAATATTTTTTACAAAAATCCCCCCAAAATATTTTTCTCAAAATCTAATTACAATAATAATTGAAATATTTTTCTCAAAATCTAATTACAATAATAATTGAAATATTTTTCTCAAAACTTATGTCATTAATAATTGAAATATTTTTCTCAAAATCCCCCAAAATATTTTTCTCAAAACTTATGTTATAAAGACACATTCCTAGTACATGAAATCAAGTCGAATTCAAACTGATACTAGGGAGGGCGCTGCGCCCTCTCTACTCCAAACGAAAAATACAGCATTTCAATCAGGTTTATATTCTAACGGATTTACATTATAATACTATGAGGGGGACTTATAAAGAATTAAAATTAAATAATGCACGTTGTTACGTTGTTACGTTGTTACGATTTTGTTAATAATATAATTATAATGAGATTTATATGTAAAAACTAACATAAACATTTAACATCGAACGTCTAACGTCTAACGCCGAACGTCTAACGTCTAACGTCGAACGTAAATAATGCACGTTGTTACGTTGTTACATTGTTACGTTGTTACGTTGTTACAATTTTGTTAATAATATAATTTTAATGTGATTTATATGTAAAAACTAACATAATCATCTAACGTCTAACATCGAACGTCTAACGCCGAACGTCTAACGTCTAACGTCGAACGTAAATAATGCACGTTGTTACGTTGTTACGTTGTTACGTTGTTAATAATATAATTTTAATGTGATTTATATGTAAAAACTAACATAATCATCTAACGTCTAACATCGAACGTCTAACGTAAATAATGCACGTTGTTACGTTATTTTGAAATTAATATAATTTTAAATACGCGTTTAAAAAAAAATTTTTTATTTTTTATAATAAATAAAAGAAAATGGAAAATTTAAAAACACTTTTAAATAAATGCAATGAAAAATATGAGTTTGTAAAATTAGATTCATTAGAACAAGGAAAAAAGTATGAAATAACATTTTTCGAATATATTAATACAAATAATGGTAACACAATAACTGTTGTATTAGAAAATAAAATTAGAGTATTTTTACCAAATAGATTTATTAATGAAATTACAGATGAAAATATATTGTTATATAATAAACATTCCAAAACTAAATTAAAGCTTATTTATAAAGGAATGAAAAAAATAAATAATGGAAAATCAATGCATTTGATTGAATTTGAATAAAAAAATATAATTACTTTTATAAATGGTATTTATAAAAGTTAAAAATGGTCGTATTCATTTAACAGAAAAATATTACAATAATAATAATTATAAAATAGGTCTGGATTCTATATTTTTAAAAGGTTTAAATTTAATAAATATTGAAACAGATTGTAAAATACAAATTCTTGACAAATGTATAGAAATAAAAAAAGGAGAATATAGTATTACAGAAATAAACAAACTATTTAAACCTATAGTGTTAACTTATGTTAATAAAAAAATTGAAATAAAATCTCCTTGTTATTTTAATTTAGATGAAAATTTAAAAAAATATTTAGGCTTTCAAAACACTGAATTTAATTTTTCATTAGTTAGTAGTAATCCAATAATTTACTGTCCTAATTCTAATGAAAATTATATAAATATAGAACAAGATTGTAGATTTAGATTAGGACGAAATGGTCAAATCCCACAAGGTACAATATTTATAGGGATTTATTCAATAAGCGAAATTGAAAATTTATTTAATTCATTCGGAGCTAAATTTGTGGCTAATTTTCCTAAAATAAATCTTGAAATAAATAAAGATTGTTTTATAAATATTTCAGCCTCAATCGGTCTGTGCTTTGATGAATATTTGTCAAAATGTTTAGGTTTTGATTTTATAAAATATATGTTCCCTATTAATAGAACATGGCCTAAAGGGAAAGAAATAATATTAGGTGTTGAGTATACATACCCAGATATTGCTTATACAGTAATAGGTACAAAGAAAGTAATGTTTTATACACAAGGTTTTATAAAAAATATTAAAGGTGTTATTTCTACTAAGAATAGTAAATCCGAATTAAAAGGAAATTATTCAATTGAACATTTAAATAGTTTATTCTCTTCGATTATGAAGTTGGAAAATAATGGTAATTACATTAAAATAACCACAAAAGATTATTTTTCATTTGATCAAGATTTAAATTTAAGTTTAGGGATTGTCAATATGAATTATTTACATAAACACATTGGAGAAATTTTAAATAATAATATAAATAAACGCTTATTAGATGTACATTGCAACATAATTGAAAAATCTTTTTCATCTGTTAATAATGTTAATCACATCGAGGAAGATCTTTTGTATAATTTTTATTATGATGATGTTAATCCATATATAAAAACTAATCCAATAATGTACATACCAGTTAAAGGAAATTTTCAAACTATAGAAATACATATTATTGACCAAAATGGAAAAAAATATTATTTTGAAGATGATGATTTCATTGTTTATCTTGACTTAATTAAGAATAAACATTAAAATATTTTTCAATGGAAATATTCCATTGAAAACAAACACATTTTTATGTCAGGACTTTTAACATTTCCTTAAAGTTGAAAAGTACAACAATCACAAATGCTAACAGAGAGGGCCCTGCGCCCTCCCTACTCCAAACGAAAAATACAACATTTCAATCATACAAATGAACCAGGTTTATATGTATATTTTAACCACTAAAAGTTTCTTCAATAGTACCTTTTTCAATGTCAAACAAAAATTCATCTTCTCTTATGAAAAAATATAACAAATTGTATCTTTAGGTAAATCTTCATGTAACTCAATATGTAAAATTATATTTTTTTTAGTTGCAGAAATATTAATTGGTTGGTAAACTGTTTTAATTAGAAATATTGACCTATATGTTTTAAAGTCATTT
>NC_042495.1:22759539-22760823 GCF_005508785.2 Acyrthosiphon pisum
TAAATCATTGACTAAGTATGAAAATTTATATATTTTTACAAAAAGTATGGAACAACCAATTTATAATGAACTAGTAGAAATATTTGAAGGTATACTGAGATTAATTTTTATATTTCTAATACAGACATAATAAGTGTAGATGAATGTGAACGTAGTAGTTTAGTTGTATTAGATGACATTCCTTTAGATGAACAAAAACCTATTTATGAATACATGAATAGATCAAGACCAAAAGACATTTCAGTTATTTATTTAAATCAATGTTATAGTTCAGCAAATAAACAACATATAAGAAATAATTAAACTCTTTTAATTGCATATAAATCAACTCAATATATAAAAAATGTTTGGGATGATTTTTTAAGTAATTCTATTTCATTAAATGACTTTAAAACTTTATGTTCAGATTGTTGGGAAAATGACTATGGATTTATAACAATTGATCTGATTAATAACCGTTTCTACTATAAACTTGAAAAACAAATAAAAAAATAAAATGTATTATAATAAATGAGTGTTAAACAAAACCAAAATAATTTAAGAAAAATAATTAAAAAAAATTTAAAAAAAGTCAAATTTTCAGAGCCATCAGAAACACAAAACAATTTGAAGGAAGGAACTAATTTAGAAAACAAACCTGAAAATATTAAAGAATTAATTCATCTTGAACAAAATTTAAAAAATTCATTTAAAAAGTCAGATTTATTACATTCTGAAAAAATGTTAAATAATTTGAAAAAAGATGAATATAAAGATGAAGATGAAAATAATACAAAAAAATTACAAGAAAAAGAATATTCACCAGCAAAGTTAGAAAAAATAATTAACATTAAAAACAATTTAAAAAGTAACTATAGAAAAAGAGTTATAAATGACAAACATTCAGCAGAAGAAAAAGTAAAAAATTTTGAGCCAATATTAGAAGGCTTATCTAAGGTTGAATCTTCTGTTAATGATGTTAAAGAGGTTGCAATTAAAACAGATCAGGATATACAAAAAATGTTAATACCTACAACTCCTTATAAACCTCGTAATCCCGAGATATTACGATTATTAAATACAGATGATTATGAAACACCTAAAAGTTCTCCGAGAAAAACAACAATTAATTCGCCTATGCCTACAAATATAATAATAGGGGAAAATGCACAAAAATATTTACCAACTTTAGATCCAAATAATGCATTTGGAATACATTATAAAGAAAATATTGGACACATGATTGGAAAATGTCCAATAATATTTGACTTTGATGACATAATTTTAAACGGAAAAAAACATATA
>NC_042495.1:22762962-22766542 GCF_005508785.2 Acyrthosiphon pisum
GGGAGCTTCTTAATACTTCTCCTTCAATCTCTATTAAGAGATTGAAGAATCTATTAAGAGTTACAAAAAACAAAATTTTAATAATAGGACCTTAGTTAAAGGAAGTAATTTCTATATAAACATCCTTCTAAAATAAATAATTTGACTATTTGTTTCACATTGTTTTTAATGGGACCTTAGTTAAAGGAAGTGTTAACTATAATAAATAACATATTAGTATGTTGAGTGGTCTCCAAACTATATTTTGTATTTAAATGTTACTTTTAATAAAAATTATTTTCATTAAAAAAATTGAATGTAAAAAAAAATAAAAACATAATATAATAAAGAATGGATGGATTAAATAAAATTGAACCTTTAGTTAAAGAAACTAATACATATAATAAAATGAGTGTATTAAATAAAAAAACACGTCCTGACAAATATTGTGTTAAATGTAATTTAACAATTGGTTGTAAAAATTGGGCTACTCATTTGAAATCTTATAAACATCAAAACAATGACAGAGAACAAACAATTGTAGCTTCTAGATTTAATAAAACATACAAAGGTATACCAATTAATCAAGAAAGATTAAAAAATTATAATTTTTTAAAAATAATGAAAAATGTCATAAAAAAATATATAAAAAAAGACAAAGTATATGTTGATTTTTGTGCGTTTGAATATTATGAAAATTCTGAGAATGTTAAATATAATCTAAATGAAATTCCAATTGATGGAAATATTTTCATTATTAATCAAGGAGATGAACATTTTGGAAATGGAAAGCCTTATGTTTCTAATGTATTACATTCACCAACTTGGTTAGAACTTTGTAAAATAGCTAATGAACAAATTATTACAACAGGTGATTATAGTCATTTTTATCTAGATGAAATTAACATTATTCAAGATTTAGGAAATGTTAAAATGTGTGAATTTAATATGGGATCTTAATATTATTTAAATGTTATTTTTAATAAAAATTATTTTTATTAAAAAAATGAATGTAAAAAAATTACATTATGTATAATAAATGGACATTCAAGAAATTGGACCATTAGTTAAAGGAAACGTTAACAGTAATAAAACGGAACAATGTTAAAGGAAACGTTAACAGTAATAAAACGGAACAATGTTAAAGGAAAAGTTAACAATAATAAAATGTGTGAATTTAATATGGGATCTTAATATTATTTAAATGTTAGTTTTAATAAAAATTATTTTTATTAAAAAAATGAATGTAAAAAAAAAATACATTATGTATAATAAATGGAACGCATAAATAAAATTGGACCATTAGTTAAAGAAAACGTTGACAGTAATAAAATGGAACGTATAAATAAAATTGGGAACAATGTTAAAGAAAACGTTGACATTAATAAAATGGAGATCAAAACTTGCATTAAATGTAACTTAACAGTTACTTACAAAAATTGGTCTAGACATTTGAAATCTATTCGTCATCAAAACAACGATCCAGATCAAACAATTACACCTCGATTTAGAAGAATATACAAGGGTAGAGAAACAAGAAATATAAGAACAAGAAAAGAGAGAATACCAAGAACAGATATAACATGTGACACTTGTAATTTAACACTTAAATACAACAGTTGGACTAAACATTCGCAGTCTATTCGTCATAAAAACAATGGTATAATACCAAGAAAAGAGAGAACAGATAAAACATGTGACATTTGTAATTTAACACTTAAATACAACAGTTATACTAAACATTTACAGTCTATTCTCCATAAAAATAATGTTAAAAGAATACCTATTTTTAAAACTAAAGAAACAGCATTTCAAAGTAGATTAATAACTTATATTATTGAAAATAACATGGGGATTAAAGATGTACAAGAGTTTTTAAATCACTTAGATAAAGGAGTTAAAGAACGAATTAAAGAAGTATTAGAAAAGAAAGATTTAAAAGTTAATATTATGTTTTATGCAAAATTTAAAAGAGGTAATGATGAAAATAATATGGAATATAAAGAATGTAATTTTAAAACAGAAAATTAAATTTTAACAAAAAATTACGACTTAAGTAAATTTTATACAGATGCAAAAATTAAAATTGTAAACGAAATAGGAGATTTTGCAATGAAACATTCTCAATGGAAACTTCATGAAATTTTAAGTTTGGAAATAAATATAAATAAATACATTCCTTTAAGAGGTTCTTCGTATATAGCATTACCTGAATACATTGCAAATAAAAAAGCTGTTATAAATGTTCAAAATACAGATGACAGATGTTTTCTTTGGGCAATACTCTCTGCCTTACATCCTGTTAAAAAAAATGGACATAAAGTACAAAAATATAAACAATGGGAACGTGAATATGATGATGTAATTATAAAATCTGGAATACATTTTCCAGTAAGTACCAAAGATGTTTCAAAATTTGTTAAATTAGTTGACAATTTGTCTGTTAATATTTACTGTCTAGATGAAAATACAGAAAATAATATTATAATTAAACCATTAGAAATAACTCCAAACGAAAAAACAAATCATATAGATTTGTTGTATTTAAGAGAGGATATTGAGAATAAAGGACATTATTGTTGGATTAAGAATTTATGGGGACTTTGTGGAAGACAAATTACAAAAAATACTAAAAAAAGATTTTTATGTAAAATGTGTTTAAATAGTTTCAATAATGAAGAAAATTTAAATGAACATAAACTTTATTGTTCTAATAATAAAGCAGCTAAAATAGTTATGCCAGAACCTTATGACAAAACTGTAGAATTTGAAAATTATGAAAATTCGTTAAGAGTCCCTTTTACAATTTATGCTGACTTTGAAACTACACTACAACCAATCTACACATGTGAACCAAGTGATGTAGAGTCTTTTACTAATTGTTACCAGAAACATATACCCAATAATTTTTGTTATTATATTAAATATAGTAATGGTGATTATAAACCTCCTGTAGTATATTCTGGTCCAAACGTAGCTCAAGAATTTTATGAATGTATGAAAAATGAAGAAATAAGTATTTCTGAAATATATGACAAAAATATTCCTATGAAAACATTGAATACAGAACAAGTAATTAATTATAACAAATCTGACAAATGCCATATATGTGAAAGATTTTTAACTGAATTACCTCCATCGGTAGAGAAAAAAATTGAAATAAATAATGAAGCAATTAAATATTTTAAACAGAATGAACATGAAGATGAAGATGGTGAAATACTAAAAAGTTATGAAAAAAGTCTTGAAAGTGAATATAAAAATCTAAATCTAAATATGAGGAAAGTTCGGGATCATGACCATTTAACTGGAGAATATAGAGGAGCAGCACATTCTATATGTAATCTTAATTACCAAAATCCGAGTTTTATACCAATTGTTTTTCACAATCTTTCAGGTTATGATGCCCATCTATTTATAAATAAATTTGGAACAGATGATGAAAAAATAACATTAATCCCAAATAATGAGGAAAAATACATTTCTTTTTCAAAAATAATACCACGTGAAGTAATTGTAAATGGTGAAGAAAAAATACGTAATACAGAATTAAGATTTATAGATTCATTTAAATTTTTACCATGTTTCTTTAGAGAGTTAA
>NC_042495.1:22767268-22769249 GCF_005508785.2 Acyrthosiphon pisum
ATGTCGACCAATTGTTGATGTTTGAAAATGGAATCAGAGGTGGTTTGTCACAATGTAGTCAAAGGTATTCAAAAGCAAACAATAAACATATGGGGAATAAATTTAAAAAAGAGGATGAGTCAATATTTTTACAATACTTGGATGCAAATAATCTTTATGGGTGGGCAATGAGTAAATATTTACCTACTGGTGATTTCAAATGGGTTGAGAATCATGAGGATTTTAATGTTATGAATATTTCTGACGAATCACCTAAAAGTTATATTTTAGAAGTCGATTTAACTTACCCTGAAGAACTTCATGATCTACATTCAGATTTCCCTTTAGCACCGGAAAGACATTTTGATGGTAAACAACTCCCAAAATTATTAACAACTTTGTATGACAAGAAAAAATATATAATACATTATGAAACATTAAAATTATACATTAAATTAGGTTTAAAAATAGAGAAAATTCACAGAATTTTAGAATTTAGTCAATCTCCTTGGTTAAAAGTGTATATAGATTTTAATACTAATCTCAGATCAAAAGCTAAGAATGAGTTTGAAAAAGAGTATTTCAAATTAATGAACAACAGTGTTTATGGACGTACCATGATGAATGTTCGAAATCATGTTAACATAAAATTATGTAATAATGCATTCCAACTAGAAAAATTAATTATACAACCAAATTTTGACAAAAGAACCATTTTTACAGAGAATTTAGCTGCAGTCCATATGAAAAGATGTACAGTACATTTCAATCAACCTATATATGTAGGAATGTGTGTTTTAGATTTGTCTAAGTTGTTAATGTACGATTTTTATTATAATACAATAAAGAAAAAATACGTAAATAGAGTTAGATTGATGTATACAGATACAGACTCACTAATATTAGAAATAAAAACTGACGATTTCTATGAGGATATGAAAACTATGTTAGACCATTTTGACACGTCAGATTATCCACAAGAGAATGTTTATGGTTTAAATTTAGTTAACAAAAAAGTCTTAGGTAAATTTAAAGATGAGTTAAATGGAAAAGTTATGAGTGAATTTATAGGTTTAAGATCCAAATTATATTCACATAGAATCTTCAATAGTGAAAAAGAAATTAAAAAAGCCAAAGGTGTTAAAAAAAATGTTGTGGAAAACAACATATGTTTTGAGGATTTTGAAAATTGTTTACTAACAAAAGAATCAAAATATGTTCAACAAAATTTATTTAGAACTAAGAAACATGATGTTTTTACTGTAAAACAAAACAAAAAAGCTTTAAGTGTTTATGATGATAAAAGATTCATTTTAGAAAATGGTATTGACACATTAGCTTGGGGACATTATAAAATAAAAATAGACAGAAATAATTTTGTAAACCATCTCAATACTCTAATTAGAAAACAAAATAATATAGATTAAGACAAGAGAATATAAACCTGATTGAAATGCTGTATTTTTCGTTTGGAGTAGAGAGGGCGCAGCGCCCTCCCTAGTATCAGTTTGAATTCGACTTGATTTCATGTACTAGGAATGTGTCTTTATAACATAAGTTTTAAGAAAAATATTTTGGGGGATTTTGAGAAAAATATTTCAATTATTAATGACATAAGTTTTGAGAAAAATATTTCAATTATTATTGTAATTAGATTTTGAGAAAAATATTTCAATTATTAATGACATAAGTTTTGAGAAAAATATTTCAATTATTATTGTAATTAGATTTTGAGAAAAATATTTCAATTATTATTGTAATTAGATTTTGAGAAAAATATTTCAATTATTATTGTAATTAGATTTTGAGAAAAATATTTCAATTATTATTGTAATTAGATTTTGAGAAAAATATTTTGGGGGGATTTTTGTAAAAAATATTTTAATTATTAATGGATTTCGATTTTCTGAACTTTTTGTATATTAGATGTTTTCTGAACTTTTATTGTATTGTAATTAGATTTTGAGAAAAATATTTTAATTATTATTACATTTCGATTTTC
>NC_042495.1:22771979-22772867 GCF_005508785.2 Acyrthosiphon pisum
TAATATGATGAACATGTGACAAAGGAGACTGATAATATTATAAGATGCTATAAGTGGATCTCGAGATCTAGTAAATGATATAATTTTACATTTATCAATATTTAACGGTAGTTTATTAATAGTACACCAATCCAACAATACATTCAAATCATTTTGTGATAAAATTGCATCGTTATGAGAATTTATTTGACGAAATACTTTCAAGTCATTGGCAAAAAGAAGTTTTCTTGAATGTAAAAAATTTAAATCATTAATGAATAATAGGAATAATATAGGAGCTAAATGAGAGTCCTGAGGTACACCGGATGTTACAACGAAAGGATTAGATTTGTAATTTGTATACTTTATAATTTGTTTCCTGTTTGATATATAGGATGAAATCCAAGAAAGAAATGGGTCCTGAATACCCATGTTATAAAGTTTAGATATAAGTATACAAGACAGGTTTACCTTATCAAACGCTTTAGAAAAGTCAGTATAAATTACGTCGACTTGGGATCTAGAAGCAAAAGATCTATTTAGATTTTTAGTTTGTTTAATATATTATCAAATAAATAGATAGGTAAATGTTATGTGTAGCAAATTTTTTTTAAGGGGCCTCCAATGGGTAGTTTCACCCCGGCCTCCTGAGACTTAGATCCGGCACTGGGTGTTAGTGGTGTAAAGACCCTAAGTTGGTGTCCGGGCGTGCGTTTTATTATTGGTCGTTAAACTGTTGAGTGGTAAGGTAGCTTGTGTTTAGCGTATAATATAGAAAGTTGTTGATTTTATGGAAAGAACAAAGAAAACATTTTAAATACGTGAGTTTTGCTTGATGTTTACGGTAAAAAAACTAATATGTCATGTTCCCGTAAACACTAATCAGCTGGCGGCGGCGTCGCCGTTGTG
>NC_042495.1:22772917-22774029 GCF_005508785.2 Acyrthosiphon pisum
CAACAACAAACCGTGGTACTATCATAGATATATAATAGTATATCTTTAGAAGTTTCAAGTACCCACAAATAATATTATACAATCAAACAAAATAACTAAAATAGTTATTCCAGGTTTTTTAATATGTACTTTTGTTCAAATTTGAACTTAAAATGACTATAAAAATAAACTGTGCTTATGTATTTTTTAGAATTTTTGGTAACAGAATTAAATATTTACGTGGAATATTATTTAAAATTTTCAATCCTTAGATATAAAAGTTGAACATTTTATAAATTTTTAACTACAAAATAATTATTCAATTTTAAATTTGATAAATTTTGACAAAATTTCAACTTCAAATGCTTATAAAAGATAATTGTGCCTATGTATTTTTAATATTTTTCAACTGCTATTGTAACAATGTATCAGGAGCCTTGTATTAATTTTTTACACTTTTTGGCCCAATAGATAAAACTTTATCGATATTTATAGAAAAAAAAACTAAAAAAATTGAAAACTTACAATGTCCGTAAACAGCTCAAAAAGCGTCAAATTATTTTCAAAATTGTATTGTATATAGTAAATGCTAATATAAACATTCAGTGAAATTTTCAAGTTTCTACAGTCACTCGTTTTTTAATTACAACAAAATAAGAAAATCGTTACGTAAGAAATCGAGTGAATATCAAATGTTGTAAAAATATGAATTTCAAACGCTCATAAAAATATAATTTGAGTTTTTTATAGACATTTTTTTTTGATAAAGGTAGATTATCCTATAAGGAATCTTGTATTGCATTTTAAAATCTTAGTTCTAAAAAAAAAAATGTTTACGAATTATTAACTCAAAATAATTTGCTAATTTTCGTGATTTTTATATATTTTGTCAATTTTTGAACTTTAAATGCTAATTAAAAAAAACTGTAACTAAGGATTTTTAATATTTTTCAAATGTCATTGTAACAATATAGTAGGAGCCTTGTATTAAATTTTCAAGTATTTTTACTCAACAAATAAAGTTTTATTGACATTGATAGAAAAAAAATCTAATTAAATTGGAAACTGAATTGTCCGTAAACAGCTCAAAACAACCAAAATATTTTGAAAATTTTATCATGTATAGAAGATGG
>NC_042495.1:22774214-22775047 GCF_005508785.2 Acyrthosiphon pisum
CGTGCGATACGACTTCGGCAGCGTCGCGGTGTACAGTAATAATTAAATAACAATTACCAATATTATAGGCGTACTATGATCTCGATTATTATCCATTTGCCGCTGCTTTTTTTTCGGTCGGCGAGTGAGTCAGTGAGAGTTGAGAGAGTGATTGATGCGGGCAAATGCGACTATACGATAATGCGATATGGGTAGACATAATATTATTATAAAAAAAATGCATTAAAAATGACAAGGAAATCAGCTGTCTGCAAGCCACCCGTGGAACGGAAAACGCCCGTCAAGTGAAACCATGGCGTAAAAAATTTAACACCGCTCCGTTTCTACAGTCCGCCCGACCAGTTCCCGGCGATTCCTTGGCGCGTCCAATCGCGTGCCTTCGCCGCGGCGGCGGAGGTCGGTTGGTTTTCAAATGCTTTTTTCGCCAGCGTCAGTCGTTATTATTGCTTTTTTTTTTCTCGATTCGTTTCGTCTTTTCAATCTCCGCCTGTGCTCTATTTGTTAAGTTTATTTCTTTTAAAACCCGTGGATATGCGGTTTGTACCCAAATTCGGTTTGTACACTTAAAATTCGCGTTCACGAAATGTAGGTCGGTCTTCGTTCCAACGCACAAGTGCACAATTTTGTTTTTGATTCAATAAATATTGCATTATTTTTTGGTCCTTAATTACGTTGGTATATTGCTTAACGTAAACCCAATTTTGCGGTTTGATTTAAATAAATGTATTATTCCATCATACATTATAATAATGTAATCATAATAATAACGGTCAGATCATTGAATAAATTACAATTAAGTTTTGAACAGTGTGTAGTTACGTCAAATTATAAAC
>NC_042495.1:22776142-22781332 GCF_005508785.2 Acyrthosiphon pisum
TCGAAATTTTGTAATTTATTATTTTCACGTATTATTACACCATTATTATTATTATTTTGATATCAGACTGAGTCCAGCTTTATCGACAATGTTATCGATTATTAAATTAGTTCCGGAGCAATAGAGTTCCGACGTTTTAAACATTTAAAATTGGGAGAAAATATAAGATAATAAATTAAAATACAATTCCAAAATTATTATAAAAATAATATCAGTGTTCGATCACCCATACTCTGTAGTATTCTTGACTTATAAACGATGCAGTTTTTAATTCATACTATATAGTTTATTTGATTTTATTATTTTTATAACTACTATTATTATTATTATTATTATTATTATTAAACAGATTTATGAAATGTGACTATTTCATGGACTATGAAAGAACATTTTATATGTTATATTTTGAATTATTATGATTATTTAAATAAATATTTTTGTATAATATTATAATATAGTTTAAAATGGAAAATGGCAACGTTGTAGAGTTTTTTATGCTTAATCGTGTAGGTTTTCTTTTTTATACCGATTTTCTTTGATACACCGACAATTTGGCTCAATCGTATCGCAAAAATGGTGTTTTATGCTCAATTGTGTCTCAGCCGTTGTGTGATGTGTTCTCACTTATAGCCGTTCGTCATCGGGTCAGCAATCCACCGCAGGTGGATTGTCTACCCGATTTGCTGTTGCACATTGACTGCGATCCAACTAATTCGGATTGCCTACCTAGGCGGCTAACTTGAAATTTAATCGATTTTGACTTGAGATGGCTGATTAGCTAGACACTTCAACACCGTTTTAAACATTACACATTTTACACAAAAAAGAGCACTGGACACGCGACGGCACATACCACTCTATCCGCTATATAGGTGGATTGCTCATTTGGTTTCGAGCAGGTTTTTGCATTTTTTTCACGTTTTTTTTTCATATAAATATATATTATACACTACAGTTATATGTTTTTATGTATTTTATTGGTTAATATATTATGTATCTATATGTTATTTATTTTATTAGGAATTATAATTGCACATTTCCCAAAATATTCATTGTTATATATAATTACATAAATACATATTATATTTGTTTGTATTTCTCCTAAATTATTTCGTATGTTGTGTGATAGGGTTTTCACTTATAGCCGTTCGTCATCGGGTCTGCAATCCACCGCAGGTGGATTGTCTACCTGATTTGTTGTTGCATATTGTCTGCGATCCGACAGAGTCGGATTGCCTACCTAAGTGGCTAACTTGAAAGTTAGGTAATCGATTTTGACTTGCTAGACACTCCAACACGGTTTTCGACTTTACACTTTTTACATAAGAAAAAGCACCGGACATGCGACGGCACATATCACTATCCACCGCAGGTGGATTGCTTATTTTTGTTCTGTCTTAGACGGGTGATAACTAACTTGCTAGACACTCTAACATGCGGGTTTTCGAATTTAAACTTTTTTTCACATACAAAAAAGTACCGGACATACGCTGGGGGATAGTATCATTGAATTGTCGATTTTCATGGGCCATGGGAGATTTCTAGACACTGAAACTCGACTTTTAAACTTTCCCGTCTACGAAACGAGACCACCATAGAGCCAGGCCTTATCAGAAATTCTTATCACAAAATCTCTTTCTTTATAAGTGTGGCATTTATAATTCGACTGTGTCTCCAAAATCAGTATTCACTTACATCTAACATGGGGGGCCCGAGGGTCGAACTATATTTTCCATTCTTCAGTTACCTACGCTACCAACGTGGTCGGCAATCCACCATAGGTGGATTGCATACCTGGTGATATAAGTACGCTTCTCATAATGTCCGCGATTCGATTCCCTACCTATGTGATTTGATGACTGATAGCTAGACAATCGACTGTTCACTTTTTAACAACATAGGAGATCGTATCCAGCCTATCCATTTACAACGTTTGTGACGGATTGCTTAAACGTTCCCGCCAAACTGTCAAGCCTTATCACTAATCCATATCACTAATCTTTTTCACAAATCGTAAATTTTCATCTTACAACTTTACAGCCGCGACTTTTATAATTCCAACGACATTGTCTCCAAAATCGGTACCCACTCTTAGCGAGTCCAACGGGCCCCGAGTTACACTTAGAGCTAGTACTATTATAATATGTAATATAATATTGTTCAAAAAGAAATGTTAGTAAACTAAAGATAAAACCTTAATCCACTGTTTATTGATTATTCATAATCATTCATTTTTAATTTTTTAAAACTGTGGGTAATCATCGTAGATAATTCTTTTATCATACTATTTATCATACTAAGGTAATTTAAAGTATACATTACGTCATTATAGTCATTAAAACGATATTAAATATATTCTAAAATATTCTAAAATCAATGACAATTGATGATAATGGTTATCATACATGGCATTATACATATTGTATAATATAATGTCCGATAATCTATATAGTAGGTACAACTAAATATACTGATTTTCTTTGTTCTCCGAACATTATTTATAAGTTTGAAAAAGAAAATTTTTGGTGGTCAAATAAAGTTATCGTCAGAGATGAGGTATATACTACTGTCTACTATAGTGTTTAAAATTATAATAGATATATATACCTAACTCTCATATTTTATTACAGTGTTCGGAACGTTCAATAAAAAATTAAACTCGTTCACGTTCACGTTCTTTCAAAAAATGAATGCGTTCATTGGGTCGTTCATTTAATTTTTATCATTTTTTTTATGAATCGTTTACCTGCTGTAAAGGCTCAGTCAAACAGAGGGTGACTTTTTGTCCGGCAATCAAAAAATGAATCCGGAATTTTTGTACAACTTTTTTCATTCCGGACTTTTTGTACCAGGTCTTATCGTCCGCCATGTGTTATGGGTACCCGGACCGCGGCGGGCAAGCGGTCTTTGTATTATTTTACGCGGGCAGCCCGCTTTCTGTTTGACCGAGCCTATAATATTATAAAAACCTATAAACATATAAAACTCAAGTCAAAAATAAAAATACTATTTAGACTGCTTATATATAATAAAATTAATTAATATAATAATAATAATAATAAATAATAATAATAATTTCTATATTACCAAATTTTACAATTTACAATTTATTACAAGGTACTTAAAAAATAAATAATTTAAATGATCGTTGGTTCTCTTTTCAAAAGCAAAGCTTGTGAGAAAAGAGAGAGCTGTGATACAAGGTCGTTACCTATAATAACTAAGAAAAGAAAAGTAACAAAATAAAATAATAAGAACAATATAAATAAGATAATATAACAATTCAAAGTATTAAATCAAAATTATGCTTAATGGTTAAATCTTATAGGTATAACTGTCTAAGCATACAAGTACATACTATAGGTTAAACTTATTAGGTGCCTTAGCCAAAATATATTATGATATATTAATATATATATATAAGATATATTTAGTTATACATTTGAGAATTACAAAAGAGGAAAGAAAATAACCACAGTAAGAAATTAAAAAGCAAACTTAGTAAGATACAATATACAAAATACATTAGATAAAATTAGTGAAGCAAAACATTATTTATATATTTTTTATACATTTTAAAACTGTTAAAATCATGTAAATTAAAATTATATTTTATACAAAATGATATGAACTTATATTTAGGGCTCTGCTGCCCGAATACTGTATGCATTTTTGGAACGATGACATTAGTATTATTCTTAAAGCGAGTATTATAGTTATGACATGGAACATCAATGTATGTTTTCATATTATAAAATAATAGGCAAATGTTCTTTGTGTATAAAGTTTTTAAATTGAATACCTCTAATTCTTCATATAAATTAGCAGTAGGAAATAATGCAGGTTTATTGAAGATAAATTTGAGTAATGAGTTTAAAGTGATTTCAAGATTACGAGAATGAGTATGATAAGTCCCCCCCCCAAAAAGAGATTCCATAAGAAAGAATAGATTGTACTAGTGAAATGTATGTAATTTTTTTTAATTTAAAGGTTAAAATAGATCTAAGAGATTTATATATATAGAAAAATTTTCTTAAAGTATTATTAATGTAATTTATGTGCACGTCCCATTTTAAATTAGCATCAATATACAATCCAAGGTATTTAGTAGAGTTTACTCTATTCAATTCCCTGCATTTTCATAAATTGTTTTTATTATTACTGACGATACAACTATTAGTATGAGCAATGATTTTATAATTATTTAAATCAATAGCTTTTTGAATACCAAAGTGAATATAGTTAGTTTTTCCATAGTTGATTTCTAGTGAATTATTATCAAGCCAGTTTTTGACAATAATAAAACTTTCCTCAGCCATCTTATACAAATTATTAATGCACGGACTTTGTAATAAGATGACAGTGTCATCAGCAAAACAAATAATCTTCCCAGGGATTTTTTGATTAAGAAGTCCATTAATGTATATTATAAATAAGAGTGGTCCTAGCACGGTACCTTGCGGAACAGAGTAATCAATATCTAGTTCATTACTATAAACGTTATCAATTTTGACTCTCTGCACTCGACCGTTAAGGTACGATTGGAATAATCTATAAGCAACACCTCTTATTCCACAATGATAAAGTTTATCGAGTAGAATATTATGGTCAACAGAGTCAAAAGCTTTCTTAATATCTAAAAATATTCCAAGAACATGTTGGTTGATATCAAGATTTTTATATATGAATTGAGTGGTTTCATAAAGTGCATTGTTAGTCGAGAGGTTGTTACGGAAACCAAATTGATTATCATGAAAAAATGTATGGCTATCTAGGAACTCTAATAATCTACTTTTAAGGCATTTTTCGAATATTTTTGATAAAGTTAAAGTGAGTGATATAGGCCTATAATTAGAGCAATCTTTTTTGTCACCATTTTTATAAATTGGAATAACTATTGACTCTTTAAATGATTTAGGGAACTCCCCTTTAGAAATAAAGATATTAAATATTATTGTTAAAGGTACTGCTATAGAATTAGACGTCCTTTTAAGAATATGATTAGATAATGAGTTATTAGAAAAGGTATTGATATTTTTAACAGCATTTAATAGGTTAAGTACTTCAAGCGGTTCAATTGGTTTTAAAAATATAGTGTCAGAGATAAAGCAGTCTCTGTTAAGCGAATCAAAACTAATAGTGGGAATTTATTACTCTTAATATTATTAGATATAACCAGGGGCGGACTGG
>NC_042495.1:22782617-22783986 GCF_005508785.2 Acyrthosiphon pisum
GATATTCATACCGATATTTCCAATTGCATTTCAAAATACCAATATTTTGGTAACAGTGAAAAATAAATTAACGCTTCACATATCGGACTAAAATATGACTACAAAATAAATTAAGTAAGTATACATTTAAATTGTAATATTATTTAATTATTATATTGACAAACAAATTTTGTAGGTAATCAAGTTAATTGCAAAGGAGTGGAAAAAAATCTATTTGGACTAACTGCACAATACCAATGATATTTATTGAAAACTAAAAATTGTACTAGTGTTAATGTTTTGTAATTTGCATGATATTTTATAATTAATTTAAATGAGGTGACAACATCAATCATTACAACTTAAAAGATAAATGTATATTTTTGTGTTTAATACATATGCCAGATGCCTACAAAACATGTGTAAATTGTGTAAATCTAATAAAGATTTAAAAAAAATAAATAGTAAGTAGGTATGTGATTAATTATACATATTATATAAATTACTACTAATTATTTGCCAAATATAAAGTATTAAAAAAAAAATTTTTACATAAAATTATTAATAGTAAATTAGTAAAACTATTAAATTCTTTCAATGATTGGTGTTGTCATTAAATAGTAATTTGTATTAAATTCAATTTAGAATATTATTAACAGCATTTTAAAATCTTACTTTTATTTTAAGTCTGGGGTTATTGGAAAGTTTGTTTCAATTTTTTGAATATGTGTTATATCTTTACTCATATTTTGCATAACTGCAAAACGACAATTTTGATTTAACTGTATCATAATTTTGGATAAATACGACAATTTCATAGTCCTGGGCTTATAAATGAAAGTAAATTTCTTTAATGGTTCAAAATATTAACAGTGGCGCCAAAGTCCTAAAATTTAGTTGAGCGAAAAATATTTTGAAAAGCCACAATATCTAAATATCAGCCTCAATTATGTACAATATGTTGGGGGGGGGGGAATAATTTACCCTCACACCACAAAAAAAAATATTTATGTTTAATTTTAAAAGAAAATTTAACTTTGTCTTTAAAAGAAGACAGCCAAAAGACGACTCTTTCTCAATCATTAATACAGAAACTTCCCTTTTTTGAGGCAGGGTTAAGACCAATTATACGCACAAAATATAAATTGTTATTTGTATGCACTCAACAATCATTCATTTGAGTAAAAATAGCTGGTTGAATATCTATATTAATCAATATAGATTTTTGTATTAGGGTCATTATGAAGCGGCCTCATCCTAAATTTACAAAAAATTTCGGGCTAGAGCCCGACCTTTACATAGGGATCGGCGTCACTGAATATTAATATAAAATGTGGGGGATTCAGCCATGAACAAAATTAGTTATAGGTTATATTATTATAAGCGAAAT
>NC_042495.1:22784036-22790658 GCF_005508785.2 Acyrthosiphon pisum
ACCTGTGTGATTTGATGACTGATAGCTAGACAATCGAATACACCTATCGACTCTACACTTTTTAACAACACAGGAGATCGTATCCAGCCGTTTGTGACGGATTGCTAGACGCTCTAACTTTTAAACATTCCCGTCAAAACGCCAAGCCTTATCTTCAATCCATATCACTAATCCATATCACTAATCCTTATCACAAATCCTAAATTTTCATCTTACAACTTTACAGCCGCGACTTTTATAATTCCAACGACATTGTCTCCAAAATCGGTACCCACTCTTAGCGAGTCTAACGGGCCCCGAGTTACACTTAGAACTAGTACTATTATAATATGTAATATAATATTGTTCAAAAAGAAATGTTAGTAAACTAAAGATAAAACCTTAATCCACTGTTTATTGATTATTCATAATCATTCATTTTTAATTTTTTAAAACTGTGGGTAATCATCGTAGATAATTCTTTTATCATACTATTTATCATACTTAGGGCGGATTGCATAAAGATCAATCTGTAAATTCGTTACCGGCCCTGTAATTTATCGGTCCAGTAACGTTTAATGAATGTGTAAGACTTGATGTGGGTTGCATAAAGAAATTTTAAGTTATTGATAACCGTGGTTACCAAATAAATTAAACCACATTTTATTTGATTAATTTGAATAATGATAACACAAATGAAATAAATATTGATAAATTTGAATAATGATAATAAAAATGTTATAAATTATACATATTCATTTATTATGATATAATGACAATTTATTATTATGACTTATGACTTATGAGTACTCTGTCTCCACTGTCCACTACTGGGAGTATCTACAACAGTAGTATAGAACCGTCGTTATATAGATATATTTGTAATTAAGTTGTACAATGACTACGATTGCATAAAGATCAATCTGTAAATTCGTTACCGGCCCTGTAATTTATCGGTCCAGTAACGTTTAATGAATGTGTAAGACTTGATGTGGGTTGCATAAAGAAATTTTAAGTTATTGATAACCGTGGTTACCAAATAAATTAAACCACATTTTATTTGATTAATTTGAATAATGATAACACAAATGAAATAAATATTGATAAATTTGAATAATGATAATAAAAATGTTATAAATTATACATATTCATTTATTATGATATAATGACAATTTATTATTATGACTTATGACTTATGAGTACTCTGTCTCCACTGTCCACTACTGGAGTATCTACAACAGTAGTATAGAACCGTCGTTATATAGATATATTTGTAATTAAGTTGTACAATGACTACGATACAAGTGAAGCGTACACAAACAAAAAACTTTTCAGAACAGGAGAAAGAATTGTTAATAACATTAATAACGCCTTATAAACATATTATTGAAAACATTAAGGTATGTATTTCACCAATGTTCCTTAATTAATATAACATACTCAATATTGGTGTGTATTAAATATTCCTTTTAGACTGATGGTTTTAATGTAAAACAAAAAAACCAATCCTGGACAGTTGTCACATCACAATTTAATGATCGAGTAGAAAGTGGGAGTAGAACTGTACAACAGCTAAAAACAGTTTATGACATGATCAAAAGACAAACCAAAAAGAACCTTAGTAATGAAAAGGTAAATGTTTATTTGTTACTAACTTAGTGTCAATTATTAAAATGATTAATGTTTTGTAATAGGTGATAATGTACAAAATAACAAAACAATTAACTCATGAAGAGCAATGTTTAATTGTGGACTTAGTACAATCGCATCATTCAGAACTTGTAAGTTTTTTTTAAGTAAAATAAAGAATGATAAGTACATAAAACAATTTTGTATATTTTATAAAAAAATTTATTTGACATAGTTTACTGGTAGATCATATGAACAAGAAGAAGCATGGATAAATATTTGTGAAACTTATAATTTACATCAAACCACAGGTCCTAGAGTAATGGAGGAATTAAAGTTTATTTTTGATCATTTATCTAAAGCCGCTAAGATGGAAAATAGTACGGATAAGGTAAGATTCATTATAACTAGAACTGTTAATTTAAGATATTTTATGTATTGTACCTATATTTGATATAATTGAACTCAAATTTAATACATTCATCACCGTGACCCACTAGATTTCTATTTCCTACTGTTCAGCAGATCAGTACTTAGTTGCTCACATTTTATTAGCATTGCATCCATAGTATCTTAAAATGTGGGTAGTAGATTTAGATTATAAGTTTTCAAGGAACTCTGTAAATATTTCTTAAAATGAATAAATTATGTTCTATGAATACAGATTGGAAGATATAAAACTGGTGGAGGAACATATACTAAAAGTATGACAAATATCAGTGAACAGATTTTGGGAGTTATTGCTGAAAGAACTGAACCGCTTGTAAATAAATATGATGACGACGCTAGTTATATAACTACAGATATTAGAAGTACATGTAAGTTAGCTTAGGTTTACATCATTAATATTACATTAAATGTATTC
This sequence comes from Acyrthosiphon pisum, assembly GCF_005508785.2. Lineage (NCBI taxonomy): Eukaryota > Metazoa > Arthropoda > Insecta > Hemiptera > Aphididae > Acyrthosiphon > Acyrthosiphon pisum. The sequence continues at coordinate 22,786,510 of NC_042495.1, forward strand.
ATTACATTTTATCAAACAATATCATCTATAATATTAGATTTATTATTTTAGTAGGTATACAATATAATTATATTATATTATAAGCTAAATTTTGTTCAATGAACATTGTTTGTAGTCCATGTAGTCTGTCTTGTACCTACTTATTGCATTTTAATAAGCACCTAATTTTGTTTTGATTGAATACAATTTTGAAAATGTTCAACTAGTAACTGGGATATATTTTTGCACTTATTTCATTGATCCCTCACTTTTATCTCTTTTTAAAGATCTTTAAATGTAAATATGTGTTAAAATTAAATACAAGGCTCCTGATATATTGTTACTATAGCGATTGAAAAATATAAAAATACATACGACACATTTTTTTTTATAAGAATTAAAAGTTTGAATTTTGACAAAATGTATCAAATTTAATAATTATTTTGTAGTTCAAAATAAAATGTTCAATTTTTATATCTAAGGATTTAGGATTTAGGTGTCCCTGTTGGACGCTAGGATTGCTGTTGGGAAGGTCAAAACTCAAGCGTGAATATATTGTAGAACAGTGATGAGAGATCGCTCCCTTGGGAGACTCACTTTGATAATCTGATAGGTTGAGATTGATTGCCCGTGTTTTACAGCAAAAAATTGAAGTCCTAGGTATGATTTAAGTATGAGGAAGTATGGAGCAGGTAAAAATGGTTATCTTGAATTCCATAGTTCTCTGTTGAATGCTTTGGACATCTATAGAAAAGCACATCTTTTATGCGATTGTAGAGTCTGTTATTCCATGCATATAGTGGAATTAGAAAAGGAATTAAGTGCCAGGTTACATGCACAAACTTATATAATAAATATACTTTTGCTTATTAAAAAATTATCAATCTAATAAATTATGTGCAATTTTTACTTATGAAAGGCCAAAAGAGTGCTGAATATACACTCATGGATCAACACAACTTAGATAATGTGGATGTGGAAGTTGTACATTTTGATGAAAACGATGAGGAACTTGATGTTACTGTTGATAATTTGGGTTATACTGGCAGTACTAGAATTAATTGGGGTAAGAAATAATATTTTTAACCATATTATTTGTATTAAACAAAAATTATCTGTACAATATTTTGTTGTTTACAGCAAATCTCAGTCCTGAAACTCATGACACAACTAATATCTCACCACAATTAATTACAAATAATACCACTACAAATACAGCTAAAACCAAGTCATATAATTCTCATTCATCAATCACCCCATTAAAAGATACAATCACTAAAAATCGATCATCTCAAAAAAAAATTTGTGACGCTTTACAAGAGTTGACCCAAAATAAAATTAAAAAAGTGCAAGATAAGGGACTTATTTCATCAGAGTTGGATGACATTAAACTAAAAAAGTCCAAATTGGAGCTACAATCAGCAGAGGTAACCTTAGAAATACTACAAACAGAACTTTTAACCAAAAAAATAGAAATGGAATCTAAAAAAAAACAAATGCTACTCCAAGAGGAAATATTAAACTTACAAAAACATAAAATGTTGAATAATTGAATATTCCATACTACTTATATTTTAATAGTTTATTATTAGTATGTGATATTATAATATTTATAATTGTTCAATTTACAAGACAATGAAAAGCGTTAAGAATTGATGTTTATTTCTTGTTATACAATTAATAATTTTGTTTCTGTTATTATACAATTGTTTTTTTTTTATTTTATGACTATAAAACAAAAGTCATGTTTATTTCTTATTATACAATTATTAATTTTGTTTCTGTTATTATACAATTGTTTTTTTTATTTTATTTTATGATTATAAAACAAAAGTCATGTTTATTTCTTGTTATACAATTAGTAATTTTGTTTCTGTTATTATGCAATTGTTTTTTAAATTTTATTTTATGATTATAAAACGAAAGTCATGTTTATTTCTTGTAAAATAAAGTCGTTTTTATTATCAAATTATTAATTTTGCTCAAAATATTTGTTAATACAATCAATTAAACACAGTTTCAATTAAATGTCTTAATACTGGAACTTGATCCAGCATATCAGCAGTAAGTAGTGTTTCGTCTATAACCAGTGGTTCATTTGCTGCAATTAACATATTGTGCAACACTGCAGTAGCGATAATTGTGGTAAGAGTAGTCTGTATTTGGGTTCGTATTCCTAGAGATAAAACTGGGAACCGCCTCTTCCATACACCAAATGTTCTCTCTATGACATTCCTAGTACCAATTTGAGCTTTCTAAAACAAAATTAAGCAAATGTTTTATTTAAATACCAGCCCCTTTGGCCATTACATTTTTTTTAATTTGTATTACTTATCACTAATTGTATTTATTTTTTGCTAACCTGATATCGTAGTTCTGATTCACTTGTAGGATTTCCAAGTGGTGTCATCATATAATTTCTACAAGCATAACCCCCATCACCTACAAGAACCAAATTTCCAAACTCATTGTTTTCAAACTATGCTCGTAATAATGAATTGTCGAATATTGTAGTCATGAACTGAACCAGGCCACCTATAAAAATGTGCATACAAAAATTTAAAAGATACGAAGGGTATTCATACTATTCAATAACTTTTCAGGTACCAACTAATTTCATAAATCAATTTAGCTACTACTCACCTAGCTACAATATTTATAAATTGCATATGGCTATTACACACTGCTTGTACATTAACAGAAAAGAATCCTTTTCTATTACGGAATTTCTCTCCAATGTCACTATTGGGAGACTGAATTTTTATGTGGGTACAATCAATTGCACCAATAACTTTTGGAAAATTACGTGTTAAAAAGAAATCATGTTGAACTAAGTCGATTTCAGTTTGTGATCTTGGCATTTGTATATATTTAGGTTTTAGAAATGCAATAGCTTCAGAAACTTTTTTAATGACACGGAAAACTGTCGATTTGTGGACATGTATATGATCACCTAAAACTGCCTAAAATGTAAAATGTATCATTACACTGAATTAATTTTAAATAAATATTAAATACAAAATCATGACAAACCTGAAAAGCACCTGTAGCATAATATCTTAGGGCTATCAGAAGCTGTAACATTGGTGACAATGATACATTTCGTAGTGTATTTTGAGATATATTGTGTAACGATTCGCAGTTTACTGACTCGTCATTTATGTCGCACTCGGCGAATTTGCTTAGGTAAACAGAAAACAGGAACGTAGAGTACGAGCCTATATAATATTGGCATAGCAGCCAGTCGAGTTTTGAACCGTGAAATAGAGACTATACATCAGTCTACTATAGTCATATTTACAATATTATTAAACGTAATTAATTGATTAACTTTAAGTATATAATAACGTACCTAATAGTTAAATTATAATAATTCAATATTGTTCAACTCGTACTCCGCTACTCCTGTTATCTTCAATATACTACCCTTAAGAACAGGGTTACTCAGGTGATAGTGTATTTTATTGGTTATAATATTATAATTATTTTAGTCTTGAATAAAACATTGTATTCGTTGCTATATCGTGTTAATTGTGTTAGTCTATGAACGCAGGTCATAAGTTTCTAGGACCTGTAAAATATAACTCAGAAAACTTTATTTATATCAATTCAACAACCCGGATCTAAGGACCGGTTCGTGTAGTGGGAATAGCCAACCAACTACTCCTTAACTGGATAGAGTTAGGTATAAATATCGACAGCCACTGGGTTTGACAAGCCGAGGAGGTGTGTTGCAATTGTGGCTTATCATGTCAAGTAGATTCATGAACATACGTTTTGACAATCTAATAAACACAGGAATATAATGTAGGTATATTTAGGTACTATATTTTAATACAAGAGAAACAGTAACATATTATTAAGAAAAGAAAAATTGTCGTTAGGAGCCAATGATAGTTAAACTATGTTAATATATTTGTAGGTACAGTACCTAATTATATATGAAAAGTTGTATTATAGGTACAAAGGTATTTATTTAATAAATAATAAAATATTTTGATATTAGGTACCTGAATCTTTGTTTAAAATCTACATCATCATAATCTGTCAGTGGATTAGACCTGTCTCGAAAAAATCGTGGTATTGGTAGCAATTGTAAAACATCAATAATAAATAATTCATCATCACTAGATGAAAACGAAGCCAACAAATCCATTGATTATTAATTTT
>NC_042495.1:22790758-22792087 GCF_005508785.2 Acyrthosiphon pisum
TATTTTTTTTACTAAGCCATTTTTACACGTATTTGACGAAGGGTTTTTGTTGTGATATCACTAATTTTTATCGTTACTAAACATTGAGTATTTACACGATAATCTATATGAGTGGTAGTATAGTTGGTAACATAGGCAACGCTAATGTGACGACGACGGCCGCTACCATGATTCTGAATTTAATATAAATTTCCATTATAAAGTTCGCACTTTTTCATTTATTATTTAATTTCTAAACGTACGATTTTGATTATTTTTACAAAAGCATCTGATGTTTTGGAACTTACTAGGAGTTAATTTATGCATTAGAAAATTAGTTATGTCGTATAACAAATTTACCTGTATTTTACACAGTTTAAATAAGCAACTCCTGCTTCGATATACACATAGTCGTGCAGTTATTATTTTTTTTTTTACTTATGAGCTGGATAAATTATAGATTACTAATAAATAAATATATATTTAAAATATACTTAATAAAATATAGGCTGATCTTTCTCAGCTCAGTATCTTTTTTTTTATCGTCATGATTTATCATTGAATTCAAATTTAACATATCCATTTGGGGTTCCTAGTAAAAATACTCAGATTTTATGCTTAGGAAAATAAGAGACGTATTTCCTGATAAGAAAGTGAATCTAGATGGTGCATTCGGGAGGTTAAAAATTAAAATTCCCTGTACCATTCGAAAGCGTCAGGAATATCAAAAAAAAAAAAAAATTCAGAAAAAATGGGAATTTTGATGCGATACTTACCAATTATTGTCAAAATCGATTTCGTTATTTTTGGTGTAACTAAAAAAAGGATTATCATAGATACTTTAAATTTCCTTCGGATGTTAATATGACTATTTTCCATACTTGATAATATTTTGAAAACAAATTGAAACTTTTAAAGCTATTTATAGCCATGAGACATTATCGATTTTCGATAGTTTTTGTTCAATTATTGTCGATAAATATTTTTTCTACTATACCTATAACTTATAAGTAACAAGGTAGGTTGAATAAATTTTTAAAATGTCATCGTGTAGCCCATGTGTACCTTACTATACAGCAAACTGACACCAACTTGTCCACCTACTTTTTATGAATGTCAATAAAATGTAATTTGTTTGGTAAAAAAAGTTGAAAATGTAGGTAATATTACAAGACCCCAATATATTGTGTTGTATATATAGTATATACATGTTATATACATAACAAAAAAAAATAACCAGTGAGTGTTGTTGAACACTCGGCAGGAACGAAGTTCAGTGCATGTGATGCGAGACGCGGAAACATATATAGTTAGAAAAATATGAATAAATAGAGATAGAGAGAGAGAGAG
>NC_042495.1:22793959-22795032 GCF_005508785.2 Acyrthosiphon pisum
CCGCCGAGTACACTCAACTCAAAATGTGGGGGGGGGGTGGGGGCTTGGTTCCCTAATGTTGAAAATTCATCTGGGGCCTAAGAAATTGAGATGCCCATTGGTCCCGGGGTCTCTAAGTCGAATACCGGCTAAGTTATGCTTCGTCAAAAATAATTACTCGTTTAATGGGTCCCCCCCCCCACTCCGCCCCGACGGTCGCCTCTACGCGCGTGACGACCGATGTTGGGTAGCCTACGCGAATGGAACCGCAGTGTTGCCAGATGGTACGATCCTAGTGGGGACATACGATAATTTTGAAGACTCGGTACGATCATCCCTCTTTCCAAACCTGGAAACACTGATGTTGCGTTTTTCATTGTTACACTTTTCGGTGTTGCGATTTTTTTCCAGCGACTCCCATCCACCTAACGCCCCATAAAGAACTTCGTTCCAAAAAAAAACACTTATTATAAATATTTCAATATCCGATCACAAATTAAATGACGACATACGAAGCAGACGTCAAGGATGCCGAGTCAACAAAATATGAATGGCTACTAAAGGCGACAGTAACTACGGAAGCGGGGCTGTTCATTCATCGGCAAGGTGCCGGTGTGGACGACAATTCTTTTCTTTTATTTTAATTATTTGTTTTTGGAAAACGTCAATTTTTATTATATTTCAAACTTTATTTTTTTTAAAAAAAGGCGTTAACTTGTTTTCTTTAATCCCGTTCTAGAGTGACCTATCTTACATTCTCACGTGTGCGTACGGGGACATTTGTGGTGTACAACACTTTTGAAAAAGGTAACAAGACATTGTAGTACTTACTTTCTCGTCCAGTACTCGTTATCGTGGTCAGTCGAGAAAGAGTAATACCTTGCCTAGGTTAAAGATATCTCACCCTCGAACATCCAGTACTCGTTATCGTGGTCAGTTGTTCGAGAGTAAAGTAACCTTAGAGTCGTATAGTGTAAATCCTGTTATATCTTATTTAATTATCCTTTTGCGCAGTACTCGTTATCGTGGTCACCAAAAGAAGAAATTAAATAAGCTTATACTGCAGGTGTCGATAACTTACTCGTTTGACGGTT
>NC_042495.1:22795082-22796525 GCF_005508785.2 Acyrthosiphon pisum
ATATAACGCGTTATAAGTACCTAATAGATATTGTGATATGATTATTTTGGAATTTATTATAAGTAAATTTATTTTTAATACCATAGATAAGTATATAATATGTCTTATACCTAAACTGACATACCGTCTCCGCTCAGAATCGTTTTTCGTATACAATGATATTATATCATTGAATCCAAAATTAATACCATCCATTATACAGTCACACATTTGTAACCTACTGTACAGCAGAGCGACATCCACTTGCCCACCTTTTTATTCAAGTATACCTACGTAATGTTAATAATGTAAAAAAAAATATTTATAAATGATCGTCATAGCCATAAATCGTTGTAACTGGATGATTAGATAACTGCAGCGTTTAATTAATATTCCGTGTACCCATAATTTAATTATATGTTTTAGGTACAAAATAATATTTAAGTACCTACATATTATACACACATTTTACCATCGTAATTAAATATATTATAATTAGTATATTTATTATTTTGTAGCATACGATTTAAGTTGGGTTCATTCGTTTGTTATATTATATTCATTCAATATACAAATTTTTTATTGTCGGATATATAGGTATTATCATTTCTAGGATTTTGTAAAATAAACATATGGTGTAAATTTCAAGTATCTACAGTTATTTGTTTTTGAATTACAGTAAAATACGAAAATTACTAAATGAGAAATCAAGTGAATATCTAATGTTGTACAATTTTGAACTTCAAACGCTCATATAATGGATAACTGTATAATGGATGGTATTATTTGAATTGATTTTTAATGATTAATTAGGTTTTGATATAATATAATGTTCAGATGTAGAAATGCTACCAAACAGAGACATAATATTAAAGAGAATTATCATATAAAATTGGGGAAAAATTAAATTATGATTTAACACTCATTGTTATTTTTCACTTTGATTTTAGGTTGAAGACCCTTTATATATCTTAGTGTAAGAAGGGCATGTCAAACACACAGCCCATGGCTAATTTTCTGATGGCCCATTGATTGTATTATAAAAAAAAATTCTGTATTGTATAATAAGTATTGTTAGTGATGCATACAATAACTAATGCAGATCTTGTATTAGAAAATTAATACTAAGTATAATTTAAATCCCTTTTAAGGTTTACATATTGCCAGACTAGTAATTAACACACAAAATCAATGATTCTTCTAAAAATAGACATTACACTTACATATTAATATATTATACACATTATATATTTTAAAATGTTCTACATGACATATGTGACATTATTTTTCTTACGATGATGGTTAAATTGTTTGACACATTTACGAGTTTATTGTATTATACATGAATACTCTGCTAGTTGCAATCCGTTAAGTATTATTATAATAATACTTTTATTTGTTTTGAACATTTAGCCAACAAATTGTTAACTTATATTAATAGATGTTGAATTTTTTTTATTCGTC
>NC_042495.1:22796575-22797562 GCF_005508785.2 Acyrthosiphon pisum
GGGGAGAAATGTTGGGTACGGTAATATCAGCGCTTGACGAATGTCGCGGTGAACTTATGATCCTGCCCCGCGACGTTCATATCTACGAACCGGTCGCGTTACGTCGCTTCGCAAGTTGATCATTACCGTGCGCCCGGCGTGCCTCCTCTTAACAGTTCTCGTATCTTATGATAAGACATCGTTGTTGTTTTGTCGTGCGTGCGTTCGTTCGCTCTCGTTTTTCTTTAAAAAAAAACATGTGAGACGTTACTTACCAATATTATATTTTGTTTTGTATATATACGCGTTGCCTTTTTGTTAAGTACATCGTCGTGTGTGCGCCATCGCCGCCGCCGACGTTCACGGCCGTCGCCGTTTTTATTCACGTTGTGTGTGCGCCATCGCCGCCGCCGACGTTCACGGCCGTCGCCGTTTTTTATTCACGTTGTGTGTGCGCCATCGCCGCCACCGACGTTCACGGCCGTCGCCGTTTTTATTCACGTTGTGTGTGCGCCGTCGCCGTTTTTCACTCACGTTGTGTGTGCGCCATCGCCGCCGCCGACGTCTACGGCCGTCGCCGTTTTTCACTCACGTTGTGTGTGCGCCATCGCCGCCGCCGACGTCCACGGCCGTTGCCGTCACCGTCACCGGCGTCGTGGTAAATCTATATCGTCGGACATCGTCATGCCATCCAAGGAAACTCCGGTGATGTTTATTTTCTATTTTTAAAGCTTTGTTAAAAAATATCGATCTTTGTAAAATATATTTTGTTACTAGTCTTAGATTTAAGGACCCCCCCCGTCCCGTTATTTGTAAAATTAATAATTAAGCTCATTTCAATACAGTCCACTAAAATTAAAAATATCCGAGTCTGTCTTTTCCTTACAAACTTATCCACTACCTTATAACTATCCGGCATCTAAGGTTGCCGGCCATATCCCGCGCCATTCACGTGCCATAAGGGAAAGCCGCAGCCGCACAGGTTGAGCAAAGCAGAAATTAATCTTA
>NC_042495.1:22803352-22806562 GCF_005508785.2 Acyrthosiphon pisum
TAAAAAACACAATAAACATCTTGAAAATACTTAAAATTATTTTATGTACAAATAATTTATCTATGTCTATACATTATTAGTAGGTACTAAATAATAACATATTATTGTGGAGTAATACTATTTAGTAATTACCTACTTAAAATTTATAAAAAATCATGTAAATATTTTTTTGTCTATAATATAGTTACAGTACCTTTGGAGCTCTATACAATGAAATATTTTTTCCTTCACTTCCACTAGCGTACCTGTCTTACAGCCTGGTACATAGCATTTATTTGGCATATTTAATTATTTAATTTACCAATTAAACTTTTAAAACTCAATATATTGCTTATTGTTTGGTAACTCAACAGTCAATAGTAGACATTTAAATGGACCGTCATAGTTCTTACAATAATTCTAATAAATTTGGAACAATATTGGGAAGGGATTTCTATTTTAATTACTATTTGTTATGACTGAAAGTCTACCTCTATATGTTTATTTTATTGAATTCGTGACTTTATTTATACTATAAATTTTTATTTATATCAACTTGCTAATATGATATAAGCATATTTTATATGAATTATGAAATTCGAACAATATTATACATTAGTATGGTCTATATTTTAATGCACCATAATGGCATAATAGCAAATAATTAATATAACCGGCCTTCGAGTAATGTGGCGGTGCCTAGCGGTATTCATGTTAACTAAATTTGTGCCGTCAAAAATTGTGCCACTTTTTCGCGGAGTGTTATCACCTTCTCTTCTCTACATCGTGGTATGATGTGTTCTAGTTCCATAAGTATCCACCAAGACAGCGCTAGTAATACTAAAAGGAAAATATCCCCCCGAACTCCGCCTGTTGTACAACATTTCGTAACCACAATATTCATCTCGTGTCCAGTCCTGTATATCTTAGTCCGTGGTATGGCCTATCCATTCTTTTATTATCTATGGTGGTGTGGCGGGCCAACGCCACATAACCTCCTTCCGGCGTCAGTCGTATGGTAGGACAGTTGGTCACAGTGGTTTTGCGCCCCGCGTCGGTCCTTGCGCCTCGGCGGCGGCCGACGCTCGTTCTCTTTTACAAAAACCGTTAACCCGAACGCGTCTCCGACGCCATTTTTTTCCCGTCAACGACGACCGCCTTTTCACGTTCCGCACCGCGAAAACCACGTGACCGGCTAGCCTTTTCGACGACGTAGAAAACTATTTAACACGCCTAGTCGCGTAACATATGCATAGTTGTTAAACTAATAAATCGTACGCGACGCTCCATATTGTTGTCATAATTATTTTGTCAAATATACCTTTTTTCGTTATCGTCATTGACCGTGCATTCATTACTCGTTCGAGTGCTACATACACCCGAACGCTCGTTGGAGGCCCGCCGTGATAACGACGGTACCTCCACAGTGGTAATGTATTATCGTGGAATTTGATAATCGAAGTAATTTATGTTCGAAACATATGCACGAATGGCTATTAAAATATAAATTCGGAGTAATAACATATTGTAACAGTAGTTGTTCGTGGTAATAGTGATATCCCGAAAATAGCGAACTTCAATAATAATTATTATTATTATCTTTATTATCTATGGTTTTCAGTTATCATGTTATCTGTTATCATATTATTATTTTAGAAAAACATACTAAATTTATTAATGAGGTACTTCAACATTATAGAAACGAATATTCAGGTTATTGAAAGTTAGAACAGCGTCGTATTATATTCGTGTAAATTGTAATACTTAAGAAGACGCTACACGGATATTTGTTGTCTCCGTCTTACAAGTGTGTAACATAACACATTTATGTTCAGCAGTCCACGTTTAGCTCCGTAAGTTTAAAAATTTGAGTGAATCAATCTATAATGAAACTTGATTGAGTGAATCAACCTATAATGAAACTTGATTGTAATAACATTATCCTTGTTTCTATGTGGGTTTTCTTCAATTTTTAAGTGAGTTGTGAACATTTTTAATTCACTGTATATTATATATGCATAACTTTCTAAAAATTGAACAATCGTAAAAAACCCACATACAAACACAGATAATATTATTATATTTAAGTTTCATAATAGGTCGGTTCACTCTAATTTTTAAACTAATGGATCTAAACGTGATCTTCTAATTCTTAAATTTGTTATGTTGCGCCCTTTAAGATGTAGACATTAAATGGCTGTGTAGCTCTGTTGGGCGTTAAGATGAGTTAACCGGATGTGTTGTCTCCGACTTACCAACGCATGTTTATCGAAAAGTAACTACGTCCAGCAGTTCAAGATTTGTGTTGTTAGCTTAAATATTATAGTGAATTGACCTGTGTTCTTTCGTTGGTTATTTAAGATATTTAAATTTTTAAGTGAATTATCAGAATTTTTAAGTAGTAATATTACATAGTAAGTATTAATATTTTACACACTCATAACTCACTTAAAAATTATAATATCTCGAAATCTAACTAGAGAACACAAATAATGTTCTTACCTTTAAGTTTAATAATATGTCAATTATATCTAATGAGTAATTTTTAAGTTAACCACACAAAATTGGAACTTTAATTAGTTAAACAGAGACAATACACGTGAGTACAATTTTTTAATAATATATTATAATGTATTAGAGTTGTATGTATTACTTAATTTATAAACTTAATAGTTAATAATAGTAAGTAAATATGAATAAGTATTTTCACATTAGACTTTGATTTTAAAATGTGGATTCCAGATACATAATTAGCTGTAAAAATAGGTACCTAGGCGTTAAAATATACAATATTAATTTATACTTAATGAAATTCTTTTGTTGCTTTAGAGTATTTACCTATGCAAGTTCGATTTTATTGATTGATGCAATTAATTATTTAAAAAATTATTTAACTTTTAATAGGTACAATATGACTGAATGATATTGAAGTAAACAAAGCAAGCATACTGAATGGAAAGAACTATAATCTAATGTACAGAAACAGTGACAGAGCTTATCTTTTTGTAATACTTTTATGAATGTTATTTATGAAGTAGGTTATATGGATTATGTAAATCGATGTATAAAAATGTTGGTGAAATAACAATAATTGCTTTAAATTTACCATAGTTACTTTACCATACTAATTACATATTTGTTTCAGAAATACAACTGACATTGACATTTTGTTTTGGCGAGGTCAAAAAATACATTTAAGATATTGATTCAAACTTCTATAATGGATGGATC
>NC_042495.1:22806662-22807822 GCF_005508785.2 Acyrthosiphon pisum
AACAGAATACCGTGGTAAAAATGATCAGCCCATATCAGTCATATCTAACTGATAAGTCGTTCTCGTTCATATTGACATAATATTATATTCCGATTGATAAATATTATATTATGATTTATGGCAACATGACTAATGAACCTTATGTACTAAGGCACTAAGCCTATACTACAATTATTACAATAATAGATTAATTGCTATCGAGTTTTCAGGTAAGAGCGAAAAAAAATTAATATTCGTACCTAATAGGTGCAGTGAACTAGTGACGCGCGAACGTGCAAAAATCGTAAAATAGCGAACTTCGTTAAGCTATAACTTCGAAACTAAGTCCGACCGCCAAATTCTGACTTCACCATCGTTCTCAGTATAGTTAAGTACATAAGTCTAAAAAAAAAAAATTGCAAAAAAAAGGGTGTCCGGTAAAGTAACAAAATACCAATGGGTCTTATCACTTATCACGTTATCTGTGAGAACTTGCCCATTGCGATATCTGCTGAAATAATAGAGATATCATAATTCTGGGTTTTTAATAAGACTCACAGGGACAAGAACTACAAACATTTCATTGTTTTGGTAAAAAGTTGAAGAATATATTTTTTATCCATGTCTTTATTATATCGCATAGGTATCTATGAGAATCACACAAAAATTTGGTGGCCATATTCCTAGTTTGCAAAAAGTGGTGACTGGTGACCATATTACAATAGTTTTTAATAATTATATTTTTATTTTTTCCATTATAGTAATTACTAATTAGTAACAGAATTTTATAATATATTATTTTTTACATTTCATACCATAAAACTTCATACGCTCGATTTAAAAGAATATTAAATGATATAATATTATTGAGAATTGTTTATACATTTACATAATTTTCTCTGTTCTTACATTTCATACACGACACATTCTAATTCCCAATACATTTCTTTAAATAGTAAATAGTATAAATTAAAAAAAAACTTATTATTAATAAATGTTTTAACAGTTATTGTTATACAATACATAGTATACATAATACATTTATTTAAATAGAAGGTAATAAATAATAATACATTTACAATAAAAAGTATATGTTATTTAGAAATATTTGTACCGTAAGTTGTTCTTATAAAATAATAATAATCCTTTTTTTAGAGAAAAAATTCTAATTACAAATAATA
>NC_042495.1:22807922-22816830 GCF_005508785.2 Acyrthosiphon pisum
GTTCAACTTCTACAATAACACCTTCTTTACACATTTCCTCTAAAGTTTTAAATGGTTTTATATATCTCAACATCTACCCTTCCCCTTCAACTTCAAGTTACCAAAAATATACACCTGAAACATTCAAGTTATTAAAGATAATGTATACAGTAAGCCGTACCTGTTTTGAAGTTTCCTGATCCACTCGTTACTTGTTCAACCTTAATGAAATAACAAAAATTATTATTTTAAAATATTTTTGAATTCAAAAATGTATTTCTTACACTATGTGGACGAGATTGGCCTGGCATATTTCTAGTTTGTGACCGCGATGATGGTGCCTTTGCCTGGCCAGCTCCATGTAGTTGTCCTGATATTTTAGGTGGATGTTCTCGTGGTTGTCCTATTTGATCAAGAGCAGGAGGATGTCTCCCACGAGCTCGACGTCTCGTACGCCTTATAGCATTGGGATCCATACATAATCTTACAAGCTATTTATAAACAAAATCAATTTTTATAAAATACAAATCTAATAAAATTGTATAGATGAAGAATGATTCTTGTCCTAGTAGTTAAATTACATTTAATTAGCTTAAAATTATATTAATCAAATATAATTCTCTAAATTACTGAATAACCATATCTAACTTTATCATATTTTTATAATTTAATTGAAATTTATTTTCATTAAATTTAAACAAAATGTACATGCATAGGCGTGCGCACAGGGTATGCAGGGTATTCCGCTTTATGTGAGGGGCCCATATATAATATACCAAAGCATTTTTGATAATATCTTCTATATTATAAAAAAAAATTATAAAAATTTTAGTTTTCACTTTGCTCGCGACCAGCAAGGTAATCTAAACTATTAATACACTAAAACGTAACACGTAGAAATTGTTATCTATGTTGCAACAATAGAATAATTATTATTGTTTTTATAGTTCGTAATCAAAGACCATATTATTATTATAACTGACTCCGGTATCATGTCGACATCGATGTGTATACCTAATCATGGTATAATTTAATAAGTATTATTACCATCATTGTTATAATATGGTACTGGTTGGATAGATAAACTTTAAGTTTTTTTATCTGTGATTTTACCGCCAAACGTTACTGGTAGACAATAGAACGTTTACCATGAAAAGTTGAACTGTATTCCAACGAGCCAATGTTTTTTGACATAATTCGTTAACTGCTTAGAGTGTTTTGACTAATTTATTCCTTATTGACATTATTAAGTTCTATTGTTAAAATGTAAAATGTCTCAGAAAACCAATAATTACCTTGGTGGTTCCACAAAAAGGAAAAAAGTACAGAAAAAAATGAAGAAATAAATAAGATCCGAGGATCTATGGACAGGTTTTGTACAAAAATCTTACAAATAAATGGTACGTAAAATATTTTGTTTTCCTAACAAATAAACATTTAATGAAACATTAATTTAATAACTAACATTTTTTTTAATTGAATCTACTTTGTTATAACAAAATTATTTGATTTTTATTTAGAAAATACATCTATTGACACAGAACTACCATCGGAATCTGCTGGTAAGTCTGCACAGCAATCTTACTAGAGCTTAAAAGTTAAAACTAAGTTTTACTAGTTTACTGCAGATTTATCTGAATTCATTAACCTCTAATTTTAATATTTTTTATTCTAGACCAAATTCTAGCTTTAACACAATTTGCAACAATACTGTGACAAGCTGCTCGTGTGAGAGGGCCTTTTCCAAATTGTCCATTCTGAAGTCTAAACTTAGAAACACTATGCCACAAGAACGTCTTGATTCACTGATCTTAATATTTATCGAGCAAAAAATGGCATCAGAAATCAATATTGAAGAAGTAATAGAAGAATTCAAAACATGTGTGCCGATAAAAAGAAGACTTGAACTTTAGAATTTAGATTTTAAGTACTTTCCATGAAATAACACTATTATTAATATGTTAAAATTATTCAAAAACATTCAATATAGTATATACTTGATCAAATTTTCTTTAAATAAATATAATTCAAATTTCAAACTACTTATTTCTACAGCGCGTTGTTTAATATTCTACTGTAAAACTATGTGTGATTTCAGCTTCCGAGGGAAGCTAAAAACCTAAGTAGTATATTTGCAAAAACTTAGATCGTAAATTGAATCCTATATGTGTTAAAAAAAAGTTAAACGGCTTAGCATTGTTTTTTAGAATAAATTGAGGAAAGATTAGAATTTGTGAGGGGGCCCTCTTTTCCTTATTGCATAACCTGCGAATAAAGTCTGCGCACGCCAATGTGTACATGTACAAATATAACAATTAATATTTATGTTAAGGAGTACACACATAATACATACATAAAATATAACAATGATATATAATTGTTGTCTTCTAATGCAAGGTTTGTTATGGAGACAAGAGTTATTAATGCTATCTATGTACTTATTTTAAAAAGTACTAACATTACCTACCTATTAAATGTATGTAAATTGTTAAATAATATATTACTTATTATCAAATTATTTTAAAATTATTTTGTATTTAAAAATTTATTTCTTACACTTGGTGGACCAGATTGGCCTGGCATATTTCTAGTTTGTGACCGCGATGATGGTGCCTTTGCCTGACCAGCTCCATGTAGTTGTCCTGATTTTTTAGGCGGATGTTCTCGTGGTTGTCCTATTTGATCAAGAGCAGGAGGATGTCTCCCACGAGCTCTACTTCTCGCACGCCTTGGTGGATTGGGATCCATAGATAATCTTACAAGCTATTTATAAACACAATCAATTTTTATAAAACACAAATCTAATAAAATTGTGTAGATGATGAATGATTCTTGTCTTAGTAGTTAAATTACATTTTGGTAGTTTAAAATTATATTAATCAAATATAATTCTCTAAATAACTGAATAGCCATATCTAACTTTATCATTATTAAATAATTTAATTGAAATTGTACATGTACAAATATAACAATTAATATTTATGTTAAGGAGTACACACATAATACATGCATAAAATATAACAATGATATATAATTTTTGTCTTCTAATGCAAGGTTTGTTATGGAGACAAGAGTTATTAATGCTATCTATGTACTTATTTTAAAAAGTACTAAAATTACCTACCTATTAAATGTTTGTAAATTGTTAAGTAATATATTACTTATTATCAAATTATTTTTAAATTATTTTGTATTTAAAAATTTATTTCTTACACTTGGTGGACCAGATTGGCCTGGCATATTTCTAGTTTGTGACCGCGATGATGGTGCCTTTGCCTGGCCAGCTCCATGTAGTTGTCCTGATTTTTTAGGCGGATGTTCTCGTGGTTGTCCTATTTGATCAAGAGCAGGAGGATGTCTCCCACGAGCTCTACTTCTCGCACGCCTTGGTGGATTGGGATCCATAGATAATCTTACAAGCTATTTATAAACACAATCAATTTTTATAAAACACAAATCTAATAAAATTGTGTAGATGATGAATGATTCTTGTCCTAGTAGTTAAATTACATTTTGGTAGTTTAAAATTATATTAATCAAATATAATTCTCTAAATAACTGAATAGCCATATCTAACTTTATCATTATTAAATAATTTAATTGAAATTGTACATGTACAAATATAACAATTAATATTTATGTTAAGGAGTACACACATAATACATACATAAAATATAACAATGATATATAATTTTTGTCTTCTAATGCAAGGTTTGTTATGGAGACAAGAGTTATTAATGTTATTTATGTACTTATTTTTATAAAGTACTAAAATTACTTACCCATTAAATGTATGTAAATAGTTAAATAAAAAATGACTTAATATTCCGAATAAAATCTGAATTGATACTAAGTAGTCATTACTTCAATTATGTACCTGTATCTATTTTGGATTTGATATACTAATTTTTTGATCGGTAATCAATTTATTAATATCTGTTTTATAATTGGGAGGAATCGGAGAATGAATTAATGGTCAATTAAAAATTCCAAATATAATAGACACAATTTTTTTGATTCTGTATTAGAAACGAAATATGTAAAAAAATGTAATTGGCCCATTCCAAATAGCTTATTTAAGAGAATATAATGTAATATATGTTTATTACAGATTTTTATGAATTCTTTATACAGTTGAAACACATACCTATAATTATAAAAAAAATACTGAATACACAATAAATATCTAGTTATAAGAAATAGTAAATACTATTACATTTCTTATTTTATGAATTTGTGAAAAGGTACCACCTAAAGTGTAATAAGATTAAATCGGTTGAAACATTCCTTACACAATACATTAATATATAAACTAATATTTTAATATTATAATAACTAATATTATAACCAAAAGTCATGTATCCGAAAGGGTTTTAGCGGGATTGTTGATAGTAGGATAAACATAGTACTATATAATCATGTACCTATGTACAATCTACAACTACGGAATTCAGAAAGCAAGATGACATCACTTATTATTCTGTATTATCACTAAATTTATATACTAGAGTACTAGAGACTTAATATTGATTTGATATATGAAGGGATGGGAATTTAGTCAGTATAAAAATTCGCCACTAAATTACATTTATTTTATTATGATATTTGAAAGCATTGCAGACTGCAGTTGAAGAACTGTGAAACTTCCCTATACATAACTTTATGAGTATTTTGTAATAAGTAAGTATTTTGTGTAACTGCAAATACTTTTTTAAACCCATATTATAACGTTACATTATGGATTACATTTTTAATACTATTTGTTAAAATTGTTAATAATAATATGTAAATTTTAAATGTAGTTTATTCCGCATTAAACATTACTAAAATAATTATTATTATTTATCTCCAAACTTTAAGGGTATAATTTACTAAATTATGGTCATAAACAAAAAAAAAAATTGATAAAATTTAAAATTGGTACATATTTAATTTTAAGTTAAATACAAAAGCTGTGTAAAGATGTCAATGACAAAAACTTGAATTTTTTCCTATTATCAATAATTATCAATACATCATCATCAATATAAAATCCAATAAAATGTTGTTCTGGTTTATTGGTTTTCTTAAAATAAACAAATTAAAATTGTAACTTCTTATTTTTAATTTATCATATTAAACAATCTTGCTATAATATTAAATGATTTATACTACAAAAAAATGTTGTATGTTATTTATAATATAATACTATTAATTTTAATCTAGACTACATTTTTAGTATGTATAATGAAGTGGTTTTTATATAAAGAATAATACAGACATTAAGCACATTTTATTAGGATAAGTATTAAGTGGGTAAGCTGTATTATATTCACATTTTTTAGTAAGATAAGTAAATGTTAAATTAAGACGAATTATTTTTAAAATTGTTTTTATTAATCTGTACTAAAATAATACATACTATATTGTTAACATTAGCATGTTAGCATGTAAATCATAACTTTTACACTGAAATTAGTGCCTTACAAAAAATAAAATACAAATTACACTTACCATTAAGGTACTCAATTTTTGAAACCGTAATAATGAAACAGACAAATAACTTTAAAATATTGAAAACTAGTTCGTTTTAAGAAGTGAGTCTGACGTGTTTGCTGTCGCGTTAATGCCAACATTCAACAACGTAACCTCAAAAATTTTAATAATTAATATCTAGTTCATATCTTCATATCTAATACTATAAAATGAAGATCAGCTGACTACGAGAACAGCTGACTCAGGACGACCCATGGAACGGAATGCGCCGGCTATGATGAAACCGTGGCGTAAAAAAGAAGCACCGCTCCGTTTCTACAGTCCACCCGACCCGTTCCCGACGATTCCTTGACGCGCCCAATCACGTACCTTCGCCGCGGCGGCGGCGGTCGGTTGGTTTTCAAATGCTTTTTCCGCTGTTTTTCTCCAGCGTCGGTCGTTATTATTGCTTTTTTTGTTTTTCTCATTTCGTTTCGTCTTTTCAATCTCCGTCTGTGCTCTATTTGTTAAGTTAATTTCTTTTAAAACCCGTGTTCGTTCCAACGCACAAGTGCACAATTTTGTTTTTGATTCAATAAATATTGCATTATTGTTTGGTCCTTAATAACGTTGGTATATTGCTTAACGTAAACCCAATTTTGCGGTTTGATATAAATAAATGTATTATTCAAACATACATTATAAATTATAATAATGTAATCATAATAATAACAGTCAGATCATTGAATAAATTACAATTAAAGTTTAAACAGTGTGTAGATACATCAAATTATATACGATTACATCGATGTATATCGAATATATTGGTTTACGTCGCTCCATTTATACACAGCGTTACAGCTTAAGTAATGAAGTTTTGACCATAAACAGCAACACAAATCGTGGTGTAGTAGGTTAGGCGTAGGTTCCCCAAACACAGGTTGCTAGGTAGGTCCGAGTTCAAATCCGTCGTACGCTCTTCCGGTCGGCGACGGCTCCGTGCATTAGAATAGCATGGCCGCAATGTTGAAATTTTTTGCATTTTTTTTTCGATTTTTTTCACGTTTTTTTTTTATATTAATTACATATATTTATATATACACTACAGATTAGGTTAATATATTATTGTGTATCTATATTCTTTATGTTATTAATTTCATTAGGAATTATAATTGCACATTCCTTAAAATGTCCATTGTTATATTATATTTTATTATATTTGTTTGTATATTATATAGTTTGTATTTTTCGTAAATTATTTCGTATGTTGAGTACAGTAAAGCACGATTAAGAATAAAATAATTGAGCATAGAATATTTTTATGCGATATTGTGGCCCGAAATTTTGTAATTTATTATTTTCACGTATTATTTCGATATCAGATGCGAGCCGTGAGCCGAGCCCAGCTTTATCGACAATGTTATCGATTAATAAATTAGTTACCGGAGCAATAAAAGTTCCGACGTTTTAAACATTAAAATCGGAGATATAGATATAGTTAAGATACAATTCCAAATTATTATAAAAATAATATCAGTGTTCGATCACCCATGCTCTGTAGTATGCTTGAATTATAAACGATGCAGTTTTTAATTCATACCATGTTTTGATTTTATTATTTTCATAACTACTATTATTATTATGACCTATCAAACAGATTTATGAAATGTGACTATTTCATAGACTACGAAAGAATATTTGTTACGTCATATTTTGAATTATTATGATTATTTAAATAAATATTTTTGAATAATATTATAATATAGCTTAAAATGGAAAATGGCAACGTTGCAGAGTTTTTTATGCTCAATCGTGTAGGTTCTCTTTTGTATTCCGATTTCCTTTGATACACCGACAATTTGGCTCAATCGTATCGCTAAAAAGGTGTTTTATGCTCAATCGTGTCTCAGTCGTTGTGTGATAGTGTTTTCACTTATAGCCGTTCGCAGTTGGGTCTACAATTCACAGAAGGTGGATTGCCTACCTGATTTACTGTTGCACATTGTCTGGAAGTATACGAAGTGGGATTGCCTACCTAGGTGGCTAACTTGAAAGTTAATCGATTTTGACTAGCTAGACACTCCAAAACGGTTTTCGACTTAACAGGTGGATTGCTAATTTTTTTTCATCTTAGACGGGTGATGACTGACTTGCTAGACACTCTAACATGCAGGTTTTCGAATTTAAATTTTTTTACACATACAAAAAAGCACCGGACATACGCTGGGGGATGGTATCATTGGATTGTCGATGTTCATGGGCCATGGCAGATTTCTAGGCACTGAAACTGGACTTTTAAACTTTCCCGCCTTCGAAACGAGACCACCATAGAGCCAGGCCTTATCAGAAATTCTTATCACAAAATCTCCTTCTATATAAGTGTGGAATTTATAATTCGACTGTGTCTCCAAAATCAGTACTCACTTACAACTAACATGGGGGACCTGGGGGTCGAACTATATTTGCCATTCTTTAGTTACCTACGCTACCAACGTGGTCGGTAGGCTGGTGATATACGCTTCTCATTATGTCCGCAATCGGATTGCCTACCTGTGTGATTTGATGACTGATAGCTAGACAATCGAATACACCTATCGACTCTACACTTTTTAACAACACAGGAGATCGTATCCAGCCGTTTGTGACGGATTGCTAGACGCTCTAACTTTTAAACATTCCCGTCAAAACGCCAAGCCTTATCTTCAATCCATATCACTAATCCATATCACTAATCCTTATCACAAATCCTAAATTTTCATCTTACAACTTTACAGCCGCGACTTTTATAATTCCAACGACATTGTCTCCAAAATCGGTACCCACTCTTAGCGAGTCTAACGGGCCCCGAGTTACACTTAGAACTAGTACTATTATAATATGTAATATAATATTGTTCAAAAAGAAATGTTAGTAAACTAAAGATAAAACCTTAATCCACTGTTTATTGATTATTCATAATCATTCATTTTTAATTTTTTAAAACTGTGGGTAATCATCGTAGATAATTCTTTTATCATACTATTTATCATACTTAGGGCGGATTGCATAAAGATCAATCTGTAAATTCGTTACCGGCCCTGTAATTTATCGGTCCAGTAACGTTTAATGAATGTGTAAGACTTGATGTGGGTTGCATAAAGAAATTTTAAGTTATTGATAACCGTGGTTACCAAATAAATTAAACCACATTTTATTTGATTAATTTGAATAATGATAACACAAATGAAATAAATATTGATAAATTTGAATAATGATAATAAAAATGTTATAAATTATACATATTCATTTATTATGATATAATGACAATTTATTATTATGACTTATGACTTATGAGTACTCTGTCTCCACTGTCCACTACTGGAGTATCTACAACAGTAGTATAGAACCGTCGTTATATAGATATATTTGTAATTAAGTTGTACAATGACTACGATACAAGTGAAGCGTACACAAACAAAAAACTTTTCAGAACAGG
>NC_042495.1:22822238-22823066 GCF_005508785.2 Acyrthosiphon pisum
TTGTATATTATAAAATAAATGTTATTACCTATATATTATTATATATTAACTGAGATCCTGGGGATAGAAACATATATATCTAAATGCTAAATGGTTGATAGACTTATATGAACATCCTAGATCAATGCTTATTTTCTTTAGACTTTAAGTGTTTATGGAAAAATTTTAAATACTTAAATTTTAATACTATTATTAATATTTCTCAAAGGTATATTAAAACATTAATTTACTATGCATTTTAATAATTTATCTGTTTGAAATAGTACATGTAATTTTAGTATATACCTAATTTAAAAAAAACAATTAATAATTTTGATTAAGGGGCCTTGACAGTTTTACATTAAATTTAAAGAGCCTCATGTCAAAAAAATTTGAGAAGCACTGTACTAGATTATACTGTAAAATATCTAAATATATATAACTATCTGTTCCGGTAAAATATCATGTTTGCAATGTTGCATTTCAATTTAAAAACTTCATATACATTTTTCTAACATAATATGTAGTTATTGAAGAAATATATAAACAACATTTTTGACAAAGGTTGGTTGCTCAATACACAGTCAAATATTAACCAAATGTATTATAACGCATTATGTCAAACCAAGAATGATATTAACTTGCAAAAAAAAAAAATTAGCAAGTTGCTAAAAACAAGAAAACACCAAAAAAACTAAATAATTTTTCAAAATTAGTTTGAAGCTTATAAGATAACTATTATTGAATAATATTATAATATAATAATATACCTAATCATATAATAAAATATGCAAAATATGTATTTAGAGTTTTTATGAGCACTAGAAATATTACTCCACTCTACTAGAC
>NC_042495.1:22823745-22824831 GCF_005508785.2 Acyrthosiphon pisum
TAGTGCTATTAAAAAAAAAGAGCACGCTGTTGCACAGATAAATTTCTTCTTTACGTGTTGTGAAAATTTGGTAGGTCTATAAAAAATATGGTGCTAGAAAAGTTGTCCCGCGCAAAACAGTTTTTGTTATGTCGTACATTTGTAAGACGAAGACAACGTATGCGGGTGTAGCGTCCTCTTAATAATAATTAAATTGTATTTTAATGTCATAAGTAGTTTCATAAAATATGGTCCAATTAATTGATTATTAAAGTACTGTACATACATTGGGGGCTATTGATTTGGTCCATTCCACTAAGTCCATTCCAGTAATAATAGTGATGCTTCATCAGCGAATAATATTATTTTCATCAACTATTTTGTACTTGCGAATAGGATTTTTAGAAAACATTAGTAAGATACCTTGTTGTTAATTGTAAGCTTACCTATCTAACTTTGAACCTAGTAGTATATGCATTTTAATATTAATCAGTCATAATACCATTTCAGAACTTTGATCGTAGTATAAGATCTATAAGAATATGATTGATAACTAATAGATACATTTTTATTGAGTTATCGTGTTCCAATCATCACATGTATGGAAATTAAATATGTAAACATTTATGTATTCTATATTCACAGTTAATTATTTTAGTGCAAATGAATTCCTATTACACTTAGAACAAATAATACCAACATCAACATTCTAAAATGTAAGTTAATGAATTTAAATACTATAAATTTATTTTTAATAATAATAGGTTTTAATTATTTTTCAGAATATCAATTTTAATATTTAAAACAACTATGAATGTATTGATGTAATTATTCAAATTCAAAAATCAATACCTATGTCATCATCACTAATGTATGTAATGAAAAAACTTCAAATTACTTATTAAGAAAAATGTGCAAAGTAAAATATAATGAAGATTTCAATTTAATAGCAAAATAAACATTTTTGTTACAATGTGAGTATTAACTATTATTTATTTTAAATTAGTTTATACTCAACCCAATTGTATTATATTGTTATTGTTATTGTTATTGAAGGATAATATAAGCTAAGCGGTTGTCAACATTGAAATATTTTTGGTGATATTG
>NC_042495.1:22824881-22835118 GCF_005508785.2 Acyrthosiphon pisum
TGGACTTGTTTTCAAGTTTGTTCTATAGTCATTAATCAATAAGCATAGTTATACCTATCATACCCAGAGTATGCAAATTTATGTGTACATACAACCATCAGAAGACTATTAATAGTATCCAGTTCATCTCAAATATAAAACAACATAAATCAAATGTTTGATTTTATATAAAAAAAAAAAAAATGTAAGTGGTAAATTATAGCTCATAAAAAAAAATCTTGGTTGTAATTAGCCAGGTACCTATCTAATATTAATGATTTAGTTAATTAGGAATTTTATGTATTGAGTATCAAGGATTTTTATAGATCTCTAATAATATAGGAATTTTATAAATACCTACTTATCTACAAAACCCTAGGTAGTGGGTAAACGCGTTGTACTTCCCTGACTATCTCATAGCGTATAAGTATGTTCACTTACTTACAAGGTTTTAATAAAAAATAATCCATTTAATAATCAAGTTAATGATTTGAAATTGTTAGAATATTAATGTCACACTTGTCATGTACGTTTTAAAACTGGGATCTTCAATCTTAATGAGAATTTCAGAAAAAAAATTAAAAACTAATAATTGTCGTTTATTAATTACCGTATTAAATTAAAAAAGGTGCTCTGCTGTACAGTAGATTACAAGTGGGTCACTGTATAATGGATGGTATTATTTGAATTGATTTTTAATGATTAATTAGATTTTGATATAATATAATGTTCAGATGTAGAAATGCTACCAAACAGAGACATAATATTGAAGAGAATTAGCATATAAATTTGGGGAAAAATTAAATTATGATTTAACACTCATTGTTATTTTTCACTTTGATTTTAGGTTGAAGACCCTTTATATATCTTAGTGTAAGAAGGGCATGTCAAACACGCAGCCCATGGCTAATTTTCTGATGGCCCATTGATTGTATTATAAAAAAAAAATCTGTATTGTATAATAAGTGATGCATACAATAACTAATGCAGATCTTGTATTAGAAAATTAATACTAAGTATAATTTAAATCCCTTTTAAGGTTTACATATTGCCAGACTAGTGATTAACACACAAAATCAATGATTCTTCTAAAAATAGACATTACTAGGGCTCGGATTTATATGTATTAAAAAATCCAAAATATGTAAATATATATGTAATAATAAATCACTTTATATGTGATTAAAAAATGAAAATATGGAATACAAAAAAATTACAAAAAAATATAAAACATTGCTTTATAAATGACATTATTATCTATAATTTACCTATTTTACTACCATTATTCATCTTGAAAGCAATGAGATACCACATATATACATGCTCAAATTGTCAAAGTTAAATGATCTACTGTTTGGTCGTAACACAGATTTGTACCGACTAAAGGAGCGCTCGACTTCCACCGAGGTAATGGGTGCAAATTTCATATTTGCAATGTCCAAAGCAGTGAGTTCAGTCGGAAACATTACCCCATTAATTTCGCAATGTGTATCTCTAATTAATTTTAGGCAGTCTATACCAGGATTTTTTTTTGTAATACGCTGTGCATTTTTTCTTTTACTGCAATTCCCAAGGGCCCTTGTACTTGTCTATGCATTAATAAATCGTTATCTATCATTTATCGAGGTCACAAATGCCGAACATAATATTATATCGACCATAGATTACGGTCGATTAGTTCAATAATTGGTATTTTTTTGTTTACGTACTTTTTGAAACATGGGAAATCGTATACATCGTATACAACTATTAATAAATCGTAAATTGTCGAAATATGTAGGGAAAAATGGAATTATTGAGAAATATGTAAAAATATGTACTTATGACAAAATATGTAAAAATATGTAAAATAAAATATAGTTCATTACAATGGAAATCCCTTGAAACGAATTTATCACTTATCTAAATTAATTTATCAAGTCACAGTAAAAATAGTGTATTTACATATAAATCCGAGCCCTAGACATTACACTTACATATTAATATATTATACACATTATATATTTTAAAATGTTCTACATGACATATTATGTGACATTATTTTTCTTACGATGATGGTTAAATTGTTTGACACATTTAGGAGTTTATTGTATTATACATGAATACTCTGCTAGTTGCAATCCGTTAAGTATTATTATAATAATACTTTTATTTGTTTTGAACATTTAGCCAATAAATTGTTAACTTATATTAATAGATGTTGAATTTTTTTTATTCGTCAACTAGCAACAGTGGTGTGGCGAACTTCATTATCTTATGAGGCACAATAATTTATATAAGTAATAAATTATAAATACTTATTTAAGTAATTGTGTATTTATGTAAATGCTAACTGAGAAAGATTGGCTTAGTCTTAGTACACACTTAATAAATTATTATAATATGTGAAATGCCTCTAGTCTCTTTAAACTGAGGTAAGTGTCTCAAATAAAGTCCTTCGTCACGCCACTGACTGACTGATGACTAGTAGCATTAGTGAAAGAATCTAGGTTATAATATGTATAATGTAATACATATAGGGCTAATTATAACAGAATGTTATTGAATTAAATTTAGTAAATGGCCAAAAGTAAGTTTCTTACTTAGATTGAGATAATGTAGGTCCATATAAAAAAGAACTCAAAATTATTCTACAATATTGTATTATTTGTAATTAGAATTTTTTTCTCTTAAAAAAAGAATTATTATTATTTTATAAGAACAACTTACGGTACAAATATTTCTAAATAACATATACTTTTTATTGTAAATGTATTATTATTTATTACCTTCTATTTAAATAAATGTATTATGTATACTATGTATTGTATAACAATAACTGTTAAAAAGTTTATTAATAATAAGTTTTTTTTTTAATTTATACTATTAACTATTTAAAGAAATGTATTGGGAATTAGGATGTGTCGTGTATCAAATGTAAGAACAGAGAAAATGATGTAAATGTATAAACAATTCTCAATAATATTATATTCTTTAATATTCTTTTAAATCGAGTGTATGAAGTTTTATGGTATGAAGTGTAAAAAATAATATATTATAAAATTCTGTTACTAATTATTAATTACTATAATGTAAAAAATAAAAATATAATTATTAAAAATTGGAATGTAATTAATTATGACATGGTTTTTAGATACATATTATATTGTAATTTTTAAAAACTATTGTAATATGGTCACCAGTCACTACTGATTGCAAACTAGGAATATGGCCACCAAATTTTTGTGTGATTCGCATAGATAATAAAGACATGGATAAAAAATATATTATTTAACTTTTTACCAAAACAATGAAATGTTTGTAGTTCTTGTCCCATGTTTTGGCTGCATTGTCCAAACTGACTGTTTGCAGCAATCACATCAATATTGGCTAAAAGTTGGATTAGTAAATATTATAAAAAAAATTAGAAGATAAAATCATATTTAGAATTTAGAATTATAAAAATTGAGCCGTTTAACTTACTCTCAACACTAGTAGACAATGTTTTTTCATTAGAATTATTATCTAATAACTCATACTGTGTGTCAATATTGGAAGAAGTTGCTACTGCAGAATCATGATGAGGTTGAAATGATTGAATATTATTAAGTACTCCAATTGCATCTAATAAATGTACAATTTCAAGTTTTAAAAATAAAAATAATTTGTTTTTTTTATGATAATATTCATATCTACCAGCAATAATATTGTTTGATAACGCATAATATAATTAATATTTATAACGTATAATAGATACTATCTAATATAAAAATTGAAAATGTTGACGCCTATTGATTTTTCTAAATAACAATAATTATGTTAGGACTAAGAAAAAAATTGTTATTCATTAATAAGCTATAAGGTACCCATGTTTTAAAAATAATTTATAAAAAAACATATCACCTTAATTATTATTAAATATCTAACACTGCATAGAAATATAAGGAATTTAGTTTTCAGTTTACCACTTTCATTAAAGTCATCTTTAAATTGTCATTTTTTTTAAATTTCATTTTTCGTTTCCTTTTTCCACGTCCTAAGCTTCTATCAGACTCTGATGCTTGTAAAAATATTTTTTTCTCCCTTATGATAGCTTGTTCATAAGTAACTAGAAATTAGAATACAGTAAATACTCAGTATTAATTAAATTCAATTTACAGATTAAAAATACCTAAAAATTTAACAAATTAAAAAAAGTAATAATTCTAATTAAATATTATATTAAAAGTAAATTATCTAATTATAATAGGTGCTATTAATTGTATATTATAATTTATAAGTACAATGAAACCTGTATATAATGGACAGTCACAGGACCAAAATAATTGTCCGTTATAGACACTAGGTGTCCGTTAAGTCATGTTTCTCTGTAATACATTTTAAAAATGAAATATATACCTAAAACCTAGTCATAATAATTACCAAATTAGGCTATACTTATAAATTATATAGTTGATGAAATATAAGATCATTGAAGATCAATTTATTTATTTTACGATCTTAATATACTACAAAAACAATTTTTATTTTCTAAATTATAATTGTATTCTTTATATATTATTTATAATCAATATAAAGAACTTGATAGCTATAAAAACTTCTCTGTATAAAATATAATTTTAAGAGAGATTAGCTGCTATTATATTAAAATCAAGTAGTGCTCATATATTATCAGTGGCCCTCTAGTCAACAATATTATAAAATACAACACACATTAATTTTATTTATTGAAATTTTGTTCAAAAATAAAACGTTATAAATAACATTTTGAAGCCCTGCTTTATGTACACAATATTAAACTACAGAGTGCACATTAATAAATTTTTTAAAATTCGCGTCAAAAATATTATTATCTAAAATTGAATTTGGTAATTTAGGTACCTATTTATGACAAATATATGGGTAATATGATTCAGGTATAAGTCCCTTTGGCCCCTAAAAATCACATCCCTGTGTGTGCGTCTATGATTATAATAATATATTACAATATATTTAAAAAATAGTATTATATATTATATAGGTAGATCGTAGATAGGTACTTAAAATTACTTACGATATTCTTCAATAACTTTTACTGGAAACAGTGTCCAATCTTTTGTGCCATTTTAATCATTGCATCAGTTATTCTTTTCTTTGGCCATTGACAAAATACATTTTCACCAACCCGGATCAACCAATTTGATGGAAGTACAGAGTACTTGTTTTCCTCCTCAAATAAACCTATAGTCCATGACTATAGAAACAAATTAAATACTTTATAGGACTATTATATATAGGTATTTAAATGTATCTCATTAGTCATTTTACTACCTATTATATTAATAATTAGTATTTATTACACATGTATAATATTAACTATTGCCTATTGGTCCTGTTTATAATGCTCAATTTCATCATAATAAATAATAAATATACTAGGTAGGTACCCTATTGTAATTATTGGTAATAATTGATTTTACACCTGCCTTCAAATATGCACATACATACAGTTAATGGGATGGATGAAGGGATGTATAGAGTTTAAATATAAGTAATATAGGTAATAAGAAAAAAACATGTGTAGATAAGTAGATTTATAATTAAAGCTATTATTATATTAATTGAAAAATATAATTACCTGTTTTGTAGCCATCGTAATGTTTAGTATGTATAGTTGCAAGTTAGGTACACCATTATGATATTGGTAGGTACAATATACTAAATATATTATCTGGTACCTAATACTTGGTATAACTTGCACAGTTGTACATCTGCTGTAGCCAGTAGGTACACGAGTTACAGAGCGCAGTTTAAACAGTAAACAGTAGGTAGGTATTTAAGTATTAAATACTGAGAAGACATACGCTATTATAAAGATTAAAGACATTTCTAACCGCAAAATATTATGAGCATGAACAAATAGGTAAATGACGATAACTGTCAAAACTCGAAGTGTCAACTGATGGCGAAGTGGTGAACGACGCGGAGTCACGGACATCCAATTCCGATTGGCCGTCTTTTAATATCTAAAAATACAGTCCATGACATCGTCACATCGATAACAATATCTATAAATAATTTATAATAGGTATATAATGAATTCTCAATAGACATAATCTGAACGATAACAACCACCAGGATAAAACCCTGCGCAGTCATACTGCTCGTACCAACATATTATACATTATTATTATGTATATATTATATTATTATTAGAGTATACACATGCGTTATAATTTTATTTCATATATACCTATATGTCTATTTATATATATTATATAAGTCTATTACTTATTAGTCTATATTATTGTAAGTTTACTAATGTTACGAAAACCGATAGTCGAACGCTCGTCGCCCGTGGCCTACGCGTAGCACGCTTTCGTTACGATGTATTATATTTATTATAATATACTATTTAGGTACCTACCAATAATATATTTATATATCCGTAGTTATTATTTATGCAACTATATTCATGCATATAAAGAAATATAATTTATATTTGACTATGAAAAATAGAAATTTTTAATTTCGAGACCTCTAAAAATATATACATATAGGTAGGTATTATTACATTTTTATTTTACATAGTATAATTATAGTAATCACAGATTGATCAACACAAATTGAAATCCATGTGATGATGAATAGAAATTAAAATGTGCAGTTGATTTTGAGACTTAAATAAAACGTTGCATAGTTATTTAATATTTTTACTTCACATAGGAATTACAAATTTCACTACGCCCGGAAGTCCTTATACGATTTTAGTGACTCCGTGCGATGATAAATATAATTTAATTGTGTAGTCAATTTTGAGACCTTTATACAGCTTCACATAGAGATTCATACGTTTACATTACAATTTAAATTTTAATAAGCCTACGCAGGGAAGTCCTTTTTGAGATGAGATTTTAGTAATATCCACGAGTAACTAATGGACATAAACCGGGGAGGTCAAATTTGAGATCTAAACAGAATATAACTTAGTAGTTTAAGTCACTCAATTACACACCGGGAGACTTCCATAGAGCCAGGCCTTATCACAAAATCTCTTTCTATATAAGTGTGACATTTATAATTTGACTGTGTCTCCAAAATCAGTATTCACTTACAACTAGCACGGGGGGTCCGGGGGTCTAACTATAGTTTCCATTCTTCAGTTACCTACGCTACCAACGTGGTCGGCAATCCACCGTAGGTGGATTGCATACCTGGTGATACAGGTACGCTTCTCATTATGTCCGCGATTCGATTCCCTACCTGTGTGATTTGATGACTGATAGCTAGACGATCGAATACACCTATCGAATCTTCACTTTTTAACAACACAGGAGATCATATCCAGCCAACCATTTACAACATTTGTGACAGATTGCTTAAACATTCCCGCCAAAATGCCAAGCCTTATCTGCAATCCATATCACTAATCTTTATCACAAATCCTAAATTTTCGTCTTACAATTTTACATAGAGTATACTCTATGCAATTTTACTTTCGTGACTTATATAATTCCAACGACATTGTCTCCAAAATCGGTACCCACTCTCAACGAGTCTAACGGGCCCCAAGTTACACTTAGAGCTAGTATATTCTAAAATATTCTAAAATCGATGAAAAATGCTGATAATGGTTATCATACATGGCATTATACATATTGTATAATATAATGTCCGATAATCTATATAGTAGGTACAACTAAATATACTGATTTTCTTTATTCTCCGAACATTATTTAGAAGTTTGAAAAAGAAAATTTTTGGTGGTCAAAAAGTTATCGTCAGAGATGAGGTATATACTACTGTCTACTACGGTGTTTAAAATTATAATAGGTATATATTCCTAACTCTCATATTTTATTACAGTGTTCGGAACGTTCAATAAAAAAATGAACTCGTTAACGTTCACGTTCCTTCAAAAAATGAACGCGTTCATTGGGTCGTTCATTTATTTTATATACATTTTTTTTATGAATCATTTACCTGCTGTAAAGGCTCAGTCAAACAGATGGTGCCTTTTTGTCCGGCAATCAAAAAATGAATCCGGAATTTTTGTACAACTTTTTTCATTCTGGACTTTTTGTACCCGGACTTATCGTCCGCCATGTGTTATGGGTACCTGGACCGCGGCGGGCAAGCGGTCTTTGTATTATTTTACGCGGGCAGCGAGCGCGGGCAGCCCGCTTTCTGTATGACCGAGCCTATAATATTATAAAAACCTATAAACATATAAAATTCAAGCCAAAAATAAAAATACTATTTAGACTGCTTATATATTATAATATAATTAATTAATATATTTTATAAATATATTTATTAAAGGGTAAATAAATTGAACGTCTTAAAAATCGCTCAAGTTTGTTAAAAATATAAACGTCGAACACGTTCACGTTCTATTTTAATAAAACAAGTGGGCGTTCACGAATCGTTCAGAGTTAGTAATTAAGAATTATTCAGATGTTCGTATATTATAGTACAGCCATATAATTAGACAGAAAAAGGGGTTCAAATCAGAAAAATTCCCAGCTAGGTAGATGATTTTTGGTACACGACTTTATGACATCTTTATAAACAATGTGTAAAAAGTCGACATCGATTTTCATATATACGCGTTAAAGGTTATTCGAGGTTACAAGCCTTTTTTTGAATAAGTCGTTTTTTATTGGTCGTACTATAAAAAGTTTCAAATAAAAACTGTACAGGAAGTAATAATATACAAAAATAGCCAAATGATATTTTCAGTGTACACTTTTAATAAAATATAATTTTTTTCGCTAAAAAACAACTAGCCTTTGCGTTTATATCTCGCTTTATACTGGTTGTACAAAAAAAAGTTTCATAAAAAAAATTACAGTCGGAAAAAATTATCTACAAGATTGTTATATATAAACATATAATATATATCCGATCTCACTTGCAGTATACGAATTTTAACGTTTAACATACAAAATTACGATAATATTATACAACGAGTATCCGATTGTGATATCTCTTAAGATAATAAATATATCATAAATCTGTTTTTTTAATTGACTAGCAGAGACAAGGACAATGCATATATTTTAATTTTATTTAATTTTTTAGTATAAAAGTTTTTTTTATTTTTGAAACGATTTAAGAAAGCCATTTTATAGAGTTTGTTTTTGTCAAAATTTTGAATTTTCAAAATTTTATTTTCATTAATCTCATGATTTTTAATAATTTATATAGTTTACAGGTATAAGGCATTAAATCGGTTTTTGTCCGGGCGGTGAGTTCTCCTCTTCGGCTAACAGGACAGTTATTTTTCTTATGTCATTGTAGTAATACAATAGGAGCCTTGTATTAAATTTCAAGCTTTTTTAGCCAATAAATAAAATTGTATTGACATTTTATTGAAAAACTATTTTTACGGAAAATTTTAGACAAAATCGATTTTGTGTTTTAGTGTAACTCTAACAAGACTTTTATTCAATGAAAAATATTTTTTTATTTGGTTTTTTTTTTTTATTTTAGATTATTAATATTATCTATTAACACCATTCTACACTTCTCACTCCTTAGAATAATAATTATAGTACATCTCTATTGTGTATTACGGCCCAAGATAATCAAGACTATATCAATTGATTTTAGATCACCTGAAAAGTTATCTTCTTGTATTTAATCAAGATATATAGCCAGTTATTTAAATTCAATTATTTATTTTATAACAAAAAAATTTACTAACTTTTATTATGAACAGGAGGTGTTACAAATGTGCGATTTCCTCGTCATGTGAATACATTGTCAACTGTTTGTAAATTATTAATATTACTTATTGTACATACTGTATAGATTGTATAAATTCTTCAAATAAAGCCAATTATTTTCAAAAAAAAAAAATTTTTATTGTAAAATCAAATCTAAATTAAAGACAATTGATTTCATTTTTAAAAATCATTCTATACGGCACGGCATGAATTATTTTTCATAAAAAGTACATACAATATTACTGTTTATTAAAAAGTTCTTGAACCAAATTTTATTTAGATTTGGATCAAAATGTATTTACTATATAATGAATAATAAAAATTACATTTTCAAATTATAGATTTATATTATTCACAAAACGAAAAAATAAAACATGAATTATAAATTAAATAAAATTATTACAATTAAAAATCTATTAAATGTATGATAAAATGTATAATTAATGATCAGTTATTATTATACACACAGAAAAACATAATATATATGCTTTACAACTAAAAATTTAAATTGTTATTAAAAGCTCTATCTTGAAGTGCAAAATTAAATTTTTCCTGTCACAAATAATAGA
>NC_042495.1:22837589-22839646 GCF_005508785.2 Acyrthosiphon pisum
AAATTGAAAAATGACAGCACCCTATTGAAACTAGTGAACGAAAATTTGTTATGTCGTACGTTTGTAAGACGGAGACAACACATGCGTGTACGACGTCCTCTTAATAGGCCAATAGACACACAGGGAGTTTCGACAAATATCAAATTTTATTGTATGACATTTTGAAAAATGTGAATTATATTTTAAATAATTCACAGATAGATTGCCTTATGAGTGCATTTTAGAATATTACAATGAGATGCAGTATTATTTGAGATAGTGCGAGTATAAGAGTTCACAACTCAAGAGTCAATACCAATTATTTGAAATAGACTTATTTAATAATTTATAAATATAAATTAAGTGCTAAACAATTTTTTTATATGGTATATACTCAATTAATATTGAATCCCTCTTCATAATTCATAAATAATAATATAATAGTATATAAAATATATTTACTTTTACCTTTTTCAGATCTCAATCTAGAGGCGCTCTTAGCATTTTTAAAAACAATTTTCATTTTACTCGAAGACTTGTTGTTTTCATCATCTGACAATTCATATTCAAATGGTGGCTGCTGTACAGGTGTCTTAGATTTTTTAGGTCTAACAGCAACACCAACAAAGTCTTTCTAAAACCATAAAATGTATGAAGGGAAATTGAAAATTACTCAAGTAATATTTATTATATTTAAGTTTATATATTAATAATTGAAAGAAATTAGGCATGACAAACCTTTTTCCTAAACTCAACTACTTAAATCTTTTGCACTAACAAAACTTTTAAAAATTGAATTTAAAGATTTTAAAACACAATAAAAGTAAAATAAACCTTGAAATTAAGTTGTAAGGGTTTTAATTTTTAACAAAATAGTTTTGAGTTCTTATTTATCAAGTTTAAAATAAAAATATCATCAAATAACTAGACATTGTCAATGTGTTATAAAAATGTGTTTGAGGTTGAAAAATAAATCAAATTATTCTTCTCTTTTACTTAAACATTATCAACTATTAAAACCAGTTAAGATTAAAAATACATGTTTCTCAGTTCAAAATACTTAAAGTTTAGGGTTCTCGGCATTAAAGAAAAATAGGGAGGAAATAAAAAATAATTTACAAAGTAAAGCTGACAAATTTAAAAGTGTTTTTAAATTCTTATTAGACTATGGAATAGCTAGCTACAATAGACAAAATTAAATAAAAATTGTTTTAATTACTTTAGATAATTTAGAATATGCATCTCTGGACAATTCTTTAGATCGATCATTCATGCCAATTGGTTGTGGTGAAAATGTAAAATTTTCTATGGTTAGATCTTTATCAGATAAGATGTCCAATTGTTCCTGAATTTCTCGTAATGATCTAAGTTTTTTGTTAGTTGGAGAATGATAGTATACATCACCACTTCTATTTGCGTGATTAAGAATGGTAGATCTTCTGTATACTAATTCTCGCTTCCAACCTGAAAATTATTAAACACAAATAATGCACAAAAATAGATAATTAATATAATTTACTCACCGTGCTCAAATGGAAGTTTATAAATAGCATCACTGATATCAACTTTAATTTTTCTACCCATACTACGGCATGTTCTAGTGTTAGAAGAGGTAAGGTTGGATGTTGGAGTAGTAAGTTCTAAAAAAATGTTAAAAATAAATAACTATTTGATAAAATTATCTTTTTTAAAACCAATCACTATAATGATTTAAAGTTTACTCTGTACATATTATGAAACTAGTAGGATAGATAATTTTTATTTGTTTTCCAAAAAAAATACAGGGAGATATTGTCCATTTTCTGATATATGGGGTCACTCACCTAAAGTAGGGGGAACTTGTAATTCCAAAGATTCTAAGGCATCACTGCGTAAATTGTATTTCTTACGCCTCTTATTACTCCCATTGTTCTTAACATCATTAAATTCTGGTGATGACACTATAAATCAATCATAAAAATAATACAATATTATTACACATTCATAATATACTTGATATAAAATAAAAGAACATAAGCAGGTTTACAGATAGTCTTTATAACTTACTACTTGGTTGAGACTGTTTCTTTTTATTAACA
>NC_042495.1:22840585-22842330 GCF_005508785.2 Acyrthosiphon pisum
GGCTATGGTGAACCGTGGCGTAAAAAAAGAAGCACCGCTCCATTTCTACAGTCCGCCCGCCACGTTCCAGTCGATTCCTAGGCGCGTCCAATAGCGTACCTTCATAGAACCTATATTACAGAATTTCAAATGTTCATAAAAATGTTATTTGACATGCTTGTAGAAATTTTATTTTGATAAAGGTAGACAAATTTATGAGGAAACTTGTATTACATTTTCAAATTTTAGATTCAAAAAGAAAATTTTTCACGAATTTCTAACTCAAAATAATTTGCAAATTTTCGTCATTTATACGTATTTTGTCAATATTTGAACTTTAAATGCTTATAAAAAAATATTGTGACTGTGGATTTTTAATTTTTTTTATCTGCCTTTGAAACAATAGCCTTCTATTAAATTTTCAAGCTTTTTTAACCAACAAATAAAATTTTATTGATATTTAGAGAATAAAAAACTAAAAAAAACGGAAACTGAAAATGTCCGTAAAGGGCTCAAACTAAGTCAAAATATTTGGAAATTGTTAATATAAATATTCATTCAAAATGTCATGTACCTACGGTCATTTGTTTAAGAATTACACCAAAATCTAAAATCAATTTTCTCGAAAACATAATTTTTCTTTTGTTTTTCACGGCCCTTTTGAAAACTACTGGGAAATTTTAGTTTTGAGCCCCCCAAAGTACCAAAAAGATTCACTTTCCTCTCAGAAAAGGTACTGTTGAGGAAAATCCAAGCACTTTTACTGTCCTAAAAGGTGATGGCAGACACAAAAAAAAATTTTAAAAAAAACACACATCATTGTAAAATCAATACATTAATCGTTCCACTCAGAATCTAAAAAATGTGCATTGTTATTGTTCGTGTGAACTGTGAATAAAGAATAACAATTATAATTGCCAGTTATATTATCGTGTCGGCAAAAATTGCATGTCTTTGTGACTATAGGTACCGTATACATATTAGGTACACTACAATGATTATTAATGTTTTATTACTGTGGTAAATTGTATAGTGTACACGAAATAATGTTTATTGAAAAAGTTATTTTCAGTAATGCATATTGTGACCGTGCATCTCGGCGTAGGCGATCGTAGACGATAAGCTTATAATTTCGATGTATAATATACAATGTAGGTATATATATATGTATATATAATATAATATTATGTATAATATACCTATTTAATAAATATATATATTGTACAATATACAAAATTAACCACCTATTGTAGTAGTAGTAAGCAGGTACCTATGATAGCAATAAAATATAATATTAATGCTTAACGAAATTTTAAATTGGAGTAAAATTTAAAAATACATTTTGTCCACACCCCCCCCCCACACTGTTGAAATGTCTAGCTGAGCCCTTGTTATATTATTGTAATAAGATGATCTGTATAATATACGACGAGCGTACAGGCAGTGCACGTGAACAGATTTTTAGATCGATAGACATCGATAGGGACACACACTAATACACAATATAAGAGACCCCTTTTCGAATAGTTATACGGAAAAGAAGAATAAGAATGTCATTACGAGGGAGACGAGGAACATTTGATACGAAATCGCGTTTATCGTAAATATCCACACGAATAGAGTGACGATGGCAAAACTAGTGATTATTACAAATAATTGAAATTTTCTTCTTCTAGTGTTGTACATGTTGCAGTATAATAATAAATCGCGGTATGACCATTATAATAATGAGTAGTACTCTGCGGCAACACGCCGATCGATTTAGG
>NC_042495.1:22842430-22843714 GCF_005508785.2 Acyrthosiphon pisum
ACATTAAAATCGAAAATATGCCCCTATTTTCTGTGTAAACCACCACGGGTGAACATAGGTTTTCAAAAATATTGTATTTAAGGAATACGTTTATTGCAAGCGTGACCACTCACTCGCTACGCTCGCTCAGACATTAAAATCGAAAATATCCCCTTATTTGCTGTGTAAACCACCACTGGGCCACAACTGGGCCCGCTTGGAGACGCGACATTTATAAGTTATTAAACGTATTATATACTAACTTTGAAGTGTCATAACTTCGAAACTAAGTCTGAGCCCCAAATTCTGACTTCACTATCGTCTTCAGCGTACTTAACTACATAAGTATCAAAAAAAAAAAAATAAAATAAAAGGTGTCCCGTAAAGTAGAAATATACCAGAAAAACTATCTAACAAACCATATTATGTGTCTGGAATTTTTATTTTTGCAAATTAACAAATTTTAACTTAACACTGAGTTAAGTTACTTTTTTTTTAAATTTAACTTTTAACTTAACGAGTTAACGAAAAAAAATACGAGTAACTTTTAACTTAAGTTAACTTAATTATTTTAAAATAACTTAACTTAACGAGTTAAAAAAAATCGTTAACTTGCCCAGCCTTGTGGTAAATTATAGCTCATAAAAAAAAATATCTTGGTTGTAATTAGCCAGGTACCTATCTAATAATAATGATTTAGTTAATTAGGAATTTTATGTATTGAGTATCAAGGATTTTTATAGATCTCTAATAATATAGGAATTTAATAAACACCTACTTATCTAAAAAACCCTAGGTAGTGGGTAAACGCGTTGTACTTCCCTGACTATCTCATAGCGTATAAGTATGTTCACTTACTTACAAGGTTTTAATAAAAAATAATCCATTTAATAATCAAATTAATGATTTGAAATTGTTAGAATATTAATGTCACACTTGTCATGTACGTTTTAAAACTGGGGTCTTCAACCTTAATGAGAATTTACAGAAAAAAAAATTAAAAACTAATAATTGTCGTTTATTAATTACCGTATTAAATTAAAAAAGGTGCTCTGCTGTACAGTAGGTTACAAGTGGGTCACTGTATAATGGATGGTATTATTTGAATTGATTTTTAATGATTAATTAGGTTTTGATATAATATAATGTTCAGATGTAGAAATGCTACCAAACAGAGACATAATATTAAAGAGAATTAGCATATAAAATTGGGGAAAAATTAAATTATGAGTTAATACTCATTGTTATTTTTCACTTTGATTTTAGGTTGAAGACCCTTTATATATCTTAGTGTAAGAAGGGCAT
>NC_042495.1:22843814-22844508 GCF_005508785.2 Acyrthosiphon pisum
ATGGTTTATAATTTAGAAGATCTAGAGTTTATATTTTCTTTACTTTACTATCTTTATTTAGAAAAAATTAAAAAATAAATTTTCCCTTGACTTGTTTCCTTAAATAATAATTAAAACATAATTGAAAATTTTAATTGTGATATTTATAGTTTTTATTTTCCAAGAAGTTTTGTATTTTACTTTGTAGACAGTACGGTGGTAAATATCCTTCTGAACATCCTTGATAACAGATGCCAGTATATTGGTCACATTTATTGTTACGACAATTCGATGAACATGTTTGTTTACAATCTGCACCATATTTACCCGGTATACAGTCTATAAAAAAAAATTAAGTTAATATATTACACTTTCTATATTTTAGAAGCAATTAAGCAAATAGTAAATATAATAATATACTTTAAACTTAAATACCTTCGTCACAAAATAGACCAGTTAGACCAGGTGGACATGTACAGCCATAAAATTGTGTACACATTAATAATCCACGTACACATTTCATTGTTATGCATTGAACAAACACCTTTACAATCGGCTCCATAATAATTAGATCCACATCCTGGAATATATTTTATTTCTTAATTTTTATATTCATGTTAATAAATAATAATATATATAATAAATAGGTTCTCAAAAGCAGATTGAATTAATAAGTTATTACTTACCTATCAGTTATACTTATACTGTTTTACGT
>NC_042495.1:22844558-22851488 GCF_005508785.2 Acyrthosiphon pisum
AAAAAAATTTACGAGTTTTTTAAGTTTTAACTTTCACGAAATAAAAAATTCACGCGTAAAAAAACTAATTTCTATCAAATTAATTTTGATTTTTGTTATAATTAAAAAAGTACCTAACCTGAATCCTAATTAAAAATAAATTACTTGTAACAAAATAAAATATATAACAATATTTAAGTATAATATATCCTAGACTGACAAATCATAATCGTTTTTCGTATACAATGTAACCTAACCGAGAATTGTATTGATTTTATTTTATTGTTACTCAAAAAATAATAACTGTAAATACCTACTTGAAATTTTTACCAAATTTTTATATTAGCGTTGTCTATAGACGGTTAAATTATCAAAATATTTTGACTTTTTATGAGTAATTTATACAAGGTTTCTTATAAGTTTTAACTATCGCAATTAAAAAAAAAATAAAATTCGAGTCGTTATTTTTTTTTATAAGCCAGTTTAAAGTCAAAATCGTCTAAATTGCGAAAGCTTAAATTTATACGACATTGGACATTCATCAAAAAATGTTTAGATTAAAAACTGCTAATTTTAATGGTCAACAAAAGGAACATTTTGATTTTGTTCCCCATGATATGTCGACTGAAGAAAATTCAGTGGCACCTTCGATATTAGAAGATGATAGATCGATGCCCGGGTCCATCAAGAAACATATTTTCTAATGTAAATGAATTTACACCCAGATATACAGGGTGTTTCACGATGAACTGACAATTGCAATAACTTGTATTCTAAACAATATTTTTTCATTTTTTTTTTTTTATATATTCAATAGACTTTTACACTATACGTATAATATAAACTTTTTTATTTTTATTTTTTTGTACAGAAAATAAAAAAATTTAAATTTGATTTAAATTTTTTTTTAAAAATTCAAAATAGCCAATTTATAAACATATTGAAAAAAGTTAATTTCACGTTGACAGTAATTAATTTGAGTTATCCGTTAGCGACTTATGTACGTTAAAATATTCGTTCAATTTACTGCTACTGGGCAATTTATCAAACCCAATAGATAGCAATAACCAGAAGTCAAAAGAACCGGAGATAACTAACTTTTAATCTGCGGTTTCATCAAAAGCGATTATCGGTTATCAGGTATTCGTTTTCATAATACTGGTAACCTCGGGTCTAACATCAAGTCGGTGCGAGTAAATGTTTCTATGTTTTTCGGAGGTTCAGACTTCTCAGACTTCAGATCATAGGTAAGCAAGACACCAGTCAGCTGATCGAGTTTTGTACATAACGCATGTAGTATGTACGTTATTTTTTTTTTCAATGTTTGTGAAAAAAAATGTTTTGTTTTTGTTATAAGTTATGCTTATTACGTATCTGTCAATTATAAGCGTACAACATGATTCCATGAACATTGAACATTGTTCAAATATGACTGACCAGTTACCACCACCATATTATGTGTTGGACTTCAATATCACTGTTATTATGACAGTTATTCATCCAGCAAGTAAATTATATTACCTACTCAAGTAATCCTAAAAAAAAACCTCACGGACAATTCGAGAAAACATGAAACCTTTTTAATGCATTGTATGCCAAGCCATTTTAATGAAAACTGTTGAGTGTTTACTGTTTATACATTAATGTTTACCTAACGGTGATAATGTTGCATAATCACAATTTGCCTGAACTTGAAGAGAATGTTTTTCAAAAAAATTCATGAAAATTATAAAAAATACCAACTACCTAGATGATGAAGTGCTATGATAAAATAGTTTGGTAATTATTAAACAAAGAGTGATTACAAACATAGTAGGTATACTAATGTCAAAAAAAAATTACCTTCAAAATGTAAGTAGGTATAAATTAATTTATTAATAATATTAAATAATCTAATACAATATACATAATATTATTAATAATAATTAAATTGTATTTTAATGTCATAGGTAGTTTCATAAAATATGGTCCAATTAATTGATTATTAAGTACCTACTGTACATACATTGGGGGCTATTTATTTGATCCATTACACTAAGTCCATTCCAGTATAATAGTTATGCTTCATCACTGAATAATATTATTTTCATCAACTATTTTGTACTTGCGAATTGGATTTTTGGAAAACATTAGTAAAATACCTTATTGTTAATTGTAAGCTTACCTATCTAACTTTGAACCTAGTACTA
This sequence comes from Acyrthosiphon pisum, assembly GCF_005508785.2. Lineage (NCBI taxonomy): Eukaryota > Metazoa > Arthropoda > Insecta > Hemiptera > Aphididae > Acyrthosiphon > Acyrthosiphon pisum. The sequence goes on from NC_042495.1 coordinate 22,846,727, forward strand.
TAGGTATACATTTTAATATTAATCATTTTAATATTAATACCATTTCAGAACTTTGATCGTAGTATAAGACCTATAAGAATATGATTGATAACTAATAGATACATTTTTATTGAGTTATCGTGTTCCAATCATCACATGTATGGAAATTAAATATGTATTAAAATTAAATATGTATTCTATATTCACAGTTAATTATTTTAGTGCAAATGAATTCCTATTACACTTAGTACAAATAATACCAACATCAACATTCTAAAATGTAAGTTAATGAATTTAAATACTATATACATTTATCTTTAATAATAATAGGTTTTAATTATTTTTCAGAATATCAATTTTTAATATTTGAAACAACTATGAATGTATTGATGTAAATATGTAATTATTCAAATTCAAAAATCAATACCTATGTCGTCATCACTAATGTATGTAATGAAAAAACTTCAAATTACTTAACAAGAAAAATTTGCAAAGTAAAATATAATGAAGATTTCAATTTAATAACAAAATAACATTTTTGTTACAATGTGAGTATTAACTATTATTTATTTTAAATTAGTTTATACTCAACCTAATTGTATTATATTGTTATTGTTATTGTTATTGTTATTGTTATTGAAGGATAATATAAGCTAAGCGGTTGTCAACATTGAAATATTTTTGGTGATGTTGGACTTGTTTTCAAGTTTGTTCTATAATCATTAATCAATAAGCATAGTTATACCTATCATACCCAGAGTATGCAAATTTATGAGTACATACAACCATCAGAAGACTATTAATAGTATCCAGTTCATCTCAAATATAAAACAACATAAATCAAATGTTTGATTTTATAAAAAAAAAAAAAAAATGTAAATGGTAAATTATAGCTCATAAAAAAAAAATCTTGGTTGTAATTAGCCAGGTACCTATCTAATATTAATGATTTAGTTAATTAGGAATTTTATGTATTGAGTATCAAGGATTTGATTTTTATAGATCTCCAATAATATAGGAATTTAATAAATACCTACTTATCTACAAAACCCTAGGTAGTGGGTAAACGCGTTGTACTTCCCTGACTATCTCATAGCGTATAAGTATGTTCACTTACTTACAAGGTTTTAATAAAAAATAATCCATTTAATAATCAAGTTAATGATTTGAAATTGTTAGAATATTAATGTCACACTTGTCATGTACGTTTTAAAACTGGGGTCTTCAACCTTAATGAGAATTTCAGAAAAAAAAATTAAAAACTAATAATTGTCGTTTATTAATTACCGTATCAAATTAAAAATGGTGCTCTGATGTACAGTAGGTTACAAGTGGGTCACTGTATAATGGATGGTATTATTTGAATTGATTTTTAATGATTAATTAGGTTTTGATATAATATAATGTTCAGATGTAGAAATGCTACCAAACAGAGACATAATATTAAAGGGAATTATCATATAAAATTAGGGAAAAATTAAATTATGATTTAACACTCATTGTTATTTTTCACTTTGATTTTAGGTTGAAGACCCTTTATATATCTTAATGTAAGAAGGGCATGTCAAACACGCAGCCCATGGCTAATTTTCTGATGGCCCATTGATTGTATTATAAAAAAAAAATCTGTATTGTATAATAAGTATTGTTAGTGATGCATACAATAACTAATGCAGATCTTGTATTAGAAAATTAATACTAAGTATAATTTAAATCCCTTTTAAGGTTTACATATTGCCAGACTAGTAATTAACACACAAAATCAATGATTCTTCTAAAAATAGACATTACACTTACATATTAATATATTATACACATTATATATTTTAAAATGTTCTACATGACATATGTGACATTATTTTTCTTACGATGATGGTTAAATTGTTTGACACATTTAGGAGTTTATTGTATTATACATGAATACTCTGCTAGTTGCAATCCGTTAAGTATTATTATAATAATACTTTTATTTGTTTTGAACATTTAGCCAACAAATTGTTAACTTATATTAATAGATGTTGAATTTTTTTTATTCGTCAACTAGCAACAGTGGTGTGGCGAACTTCATTATCTTATGAGGCACAATAATTTATATAAGTAATAAATTATAAATACTTATTTAATTAATTATGTATTTATGTAAATGCTAACTGAGAAAGATTGACTTAGTCTTAGTACACACTTAATAAATTATTATAATATGTGAAATGCCTCTAGTATCTTTAAACTGAGGTAAGTATCCCAAATAAAGTCCTTTGTCACGCCACTGACTGACTGATGACTAGTAGCATTAGTGAAAGAATCTAGGTTATAATATGTATAATGTAATACATATAGGGCTAATTATAACAGAATGTTATTGAATTAAAATTAGTAAATGGCCAAAAGTAAGTTTCTTACTTAGATTGAGATAATGTAGGTCCATATAAAAAAAAAACTCAACATTATTCTACAATATTGTATTATTTGTACCTAATTAGAATTTTTTTCTCTTAAAAAAAGAATTATTATTATTTTATAAGAACAACTTACGGCAACAAATATTTCTAAATAACATATACTTTTTTATAAATTGTAAATGTATTATTATTTATTACCTTCTATTTAAATAAATGTATTATGTATACTATGTATTGTATAACAATAACTGTTAAAACGTTTATTAATAATAAGTTTTTTTTAATTTATACTATTTACTATTTAAAGAAATGTATTGGGAATTAGGATGTGTCGTGTATCAAATGTAAGAACAGAGAAAATGATGTAAATGTATAAACAATTCTCAATAATATTATATTCTTTAATATTCTTTTAAATCGAGTTTATGAAGTTTTATGGTATGAAATGTAAAAAATAATATACATATTATAAAATTCTGTTACTAATTAGTAATTACTATACCTAATGGAAAAAATAAAAATATAATTACTAAAAATTGGAATGTAATTAATTATGACGTGGTTTTTAGATACATATTATATTTTAATTTTTAAAAACTATTGTAATATGGTCACCAGTCACCACTGATTGCAAACTAGGAATATGGCCACCAAATTGTTGTGTGATTCGCATAGATAATAAAGACATGGATAAAAAAATGTATTCTTTAACTTTTTACCAAAACAATGCAATGTTTGTAGTTCTTGTCCCTGTGAGTCTTATTAAAAAACCAGCATTATGATATCTTTATTATTTCAGCAGATATCGCCAATGGGCAAGTTATCACAGATAATGTGATAACACCCTATACCAAGAATCAATAACCAGTGCCACATTATGTAACCATGATGGTAAATAATTGTAAAATTTATTTTTATACTTAATAGCTGATATTCAGCTGCTGCAGGTGGGAGTGGGGATTAGATAGGAAGGTCCAAATGTCCAATTCGTATGACCATTGTACTCATTACTTATTATCGATTATGACCGTTATGAGTATCGTTAAGTTGAGATTTAATTTTATTTTGACTTCTGGTTTTTACTGTTGGGTTTGATAAATTGCCCAGTAGCAGTAAATTGAACGAATATTTGAACGCAAATAAGTCGCTAACGGATTACTCAAATTAAATACTGTAAATGTGAAATCAATTTTTTTCAATATGTTTATAAATTGGCTATTTTTAAATTTTTAAAAAAAATTTAAATCAAATTTAAATTTTTTTATTTTCTGTACAAAGAAATAAAAATAAAAAAGTTTATATTATACGTATAGTGCAATAGTCAATTAAATATATAAAAAAAAAAAAATGAAAAAATATTGATTAGAATACAAGTTATTTCATTTGTCAGAACTTCGTGGGACACCCTGTATATTTAATACAATTCAATGAAAGGTGAAGGATATAACTTTGGCATTATATCTAAATTAATATTTTCTTTCCCGAAACATGTCTTCGTATTAAATGCTTTAAGAAATGTTATAAAATACTATTGGAGACAATAATATTTTATGAACGATTTACGATAAATACATACACACCGATTATCGAATGATATAAGAATAATATTGTCTTCTTAACAATAGCGTTATGGTATGACCATTGACCATAAATTATCATCTGCTCGTATCGAACTAATTACGTATAATAATAGCATTTTTATGTTATAAGATAAGGAAAGTAAATTTTTTTCATCAAACCCATACAAAATACCTACATACAAAATTGCAAAATATGGGACGAAGCCATCCTATGTATAATTATAATATATATTATATTTTATATTATAAATTATAACATACGCTACTCCCTATTAATTATGCATTTTCAAAGAACAAAAAATTAATTAATATTACTATAACTAAATAAAAACGTTCCTATTAATTTGTCACGATATTATTTTCCATGAAAATAAACGCTGATTTAATTTGTATATTGTGTTTTACATTTTAAATTAACGTATTTAAATGGTGTGTTTGGTTTAAATTATTTTGAACTAAATATCAAGTCTATACAAAAAATATCGATGGTTAAATTCATAAGTACTCTTCAAATTCTGGAATCATTATGTTATTTACTAAATATCATTTGATGACACTATTATCATTATTTATGAAAATCCATCCTTGTACCTATATTTTATCATATCCGGACAGTTCATCGAGAAAAAATGTGTAAAAAGGTTGATTGGTCAAATCGTAATACCTAATTTATCAAAAATATAGCTACAGCGTAATAAAATAATATTCATAATATAATATTCAATAATATTCATAATAATCATAAAATAATATTTATTTTTGGTTTAATTTTATATAAATATTCCACATTTAATGTTCGCATTC
>NC_042495.1:22851538-22857177 GCF_005508785.2 Acyrthosiphon pisum
CAAGTGGGTCACTATGGATGGTATTATTTGAATTGATTTTAATGATTAATTAGGTTTTGATATAATATAATATCAGATGTAGAAATGCTACCAAACAGAGACATAATATTAAAGAGAATTATCATATAAAATTGGGGAAAAATTAAATTATGATTTAACACTCATTGTTATTTGTCACTTTGATTTTAGGTTGAAGACCCTTTATATATCTTAGTGTAAGAAGGGCATGTCAAACACGCAGCCCATGGCTAATTTTCTGATGGCCCATTGATTGTATTATAAAAAAAAATCTGTATTGTATAATAAGTATTGTTAGTGATGCATACAATAACTAATGCAGATCTTGTATTAGAAAATTAATACTAAGTATAATTTAAATCCCTTTTAAGGTTTACATATTGCCAGACTAGTAATTAACACACAAAATCAATGATTCTTCTAAAAATAGACATTACACTTACATATTAATATATTATACACATTATATATTTTAAAATGTTCTACATGACATATGTGACATTATTTTTCTTACGATGATGGTTAAATTGTTTGACACATTTAGGAGTTTATTGTATTATACATGAATACTCTGCTAGTTGCAATCCGTTAAGTATTATTATAATAATACTTTTATTTGTTTTGAACATTTAGCCAACAAATTGTTAACTTATATTAATAGATGTTGATTTTTTTTGATTTTTCAACTAGCTGCAGTGGCGTGGCAAACTTCATTAACTTATGAGGCACAATAATTTATATAAGTAATAAATTATAAATACTTATTTAAGTAATTATGTATTTACGTAAATACTAACTGAGAAAGATTTGCTTAGTCTTCACACACTTAATAAATTATTATAATATGTGAAATGCCTCTAGTCTCCAGGACACCCTTTAAACTGAGATAGGTACGTGCCTCAAATAAAGTCTTTCATCACGCCACTGACTAGTAGCATTAGTGAAAGAACCTAGGTTGTAATATGTATAATGAATTGAATTAAAATTAGTAAATGGCCAAAAGTAAGTTTCTTACTTAGATTAAGATAAGTTTGTTAATGTTGCTGTTAAGATACTTACCTTTTAGTACATAATATTAAGTAGGTATAAAAATAAACAAATTATTATTTAATAATTACAATAGTAATTTTATTTAAAGTTTTTTTTTTTTAACATTACTATTTTACGGCCAACATTTAGGTTGTTGATAGTGAATAACCCCTCCTCTCTTTCGGTTGTGAGTAGGACACCTTGGGGTCCAATAATAAAATCTAGATTGGGCCTTCCTTATTAGATATTTATCTTCCACAGTTTGTTCGCCAATTTTGATGCCCTTTAAAATTTCCAAAAATTGACTGTGCTTGGGACACCACCATTCAGTACAATTCTAATAAAATACAAATTATAAAGATGATGTTAAAACTATTTTAAATTAATGCATTACATCATTCGTCTTCGATGTGTCTTCACTGCTTGTCTCATCTTGTAATTTTAGTTTATCCATTTTTGAACATACAAGTTTTTCTATAAAAGAAATCTTGGATTCGATAGGCAGTAAATCATCTCTCTTAACATAATTACCCATATTGTTAATAGGTGAGGATAAGCCATGAACAATTTGTTCCTCCTGAAATTAAATAATTTTAATATAGTAAAATGTGTTGGATATGTTTTTTTATTATTTTACTACATTTATTTTTACTTTTTTTTTTCCTTCATAATGTTCTGTCTTATCTTTCACCTCCATAGTGGCCATTTTTTGTTTAAGTAATTCCTACAAAAATAACAGTTAGCATATTTTGTTTAAATAATTTTGCTTGTACTTACAATTTCTTTCTCTAAATCGTCATTTTTGATTTTAAGTGCCGACTATAATAAAAAAGTATTGTAATTTGTAATTAATATTATTTATTTTTGCTAAGCATTACTTATTTTATTAAATTAAATATTAATTTTTTTACGAGTGTACTTACATTGTCTTCTTCAAAAATCTCATTTTTTGTTTTAAGTATAGCCTATAATATATATAAAAAAAAAAAATTGTAACTTATTATTAATTAATATTAAGTATGTTTTTTTTTATTTTTAAACATACATATTTTTCTTTGTATGACTTCTCTTGAACTTTTAATGTGACCTAATAAAATTGTATTTTGTTAATAACTTGTATACTAACTATGTAATTTTTTTCATTATTTATTATTAGGGCAGTGAAGTTATTGCATTAAAAAACTCAACAAATGATTGAATTATTGCATTAAAAGAAAAAAAAAATGGCCAAAGTAGCATTTATTTCAATAAAAACATAAAATCATAGTTAACTGAATCATATTTTAAGCTCATTTAGCAATGAATATGTTATATTAAGTATCTACAAAAAAGTATGAAAATGCTATAACTTCACTGCCTTATTTATTAAAATTTGGTCACTTACAAGTTCTTCAGTGAGTGACTTAATATCAGTTTGAAGCTGTATCACATCTTCAGCATAGTAATTGCTTTCGACTTTTTTATTTTTAAATTGCTCACTTAACGTATGGTATTGCTGTAAATGTGTGTATTATTGTTTCTTATTATTATTTTCAGAATATAAATAAAATTGATGTGCATGTTAATTTCAATTTTTACATACCTGTCTCATATTATCCATTTCAATCATTGCATCTTTAAATGCGGACTTGAAAAATTCCAATTCTGTAGTAGCATCATCTTTATTATTTTTTACATATTCACTATATAATGCACCAACATCTTCAAAAACTTCCATTTTTAAGAAAGTCTACTTTAAGTTAAATGTTAAATAATCAACAAAGAAAGTGTGTAGAAACTAAGAAATGTGTACCTTTCAATGCAAGTATCAAACAAGATATGGAACAAGAAATACTATAAAAATATGTGTACATCACACTGAGTGTCAAAATTCCCAGTTAGATAAAACTAATAAATATACTATTTATAATATAGCAATCAAGATCAGATAAGTTTCACATCTTGGTTTTGGAAATCCAGTTTTTTTTTAAACTGCATTTTGTCTTTTATTAATTTGATTTTCTAATGAGACTTTAAGAACTTATTTTATTTGGTAATTAAAATTAATTGCATCATGCCTGCTATTTATAGTAATGCAGAGTATTCTGATATGTTGGCTATTTTTTACGAATGTTGTAAAAGTTCATTAAATGCCTCTCGTAAATATTTAGAAAAATTTCCAGAACGAAGACAACCTTCACGGGCTACATTTATTAACATTGAAAAAACATTGCGTCAAACAGGTAGAATTCAGTTTTAATAATTGACAAAATATATAAATATTTTTATGAATTATATTAGAAGGTACCTACAAACAAATTACAATCTTTCGTAGCAGATATTTTGTAAAAACTAAAAATATATTAAATTGAGAGCCACATGATTTTATTAAAAAATAAAAATAAAAATACAATTTAGTCTATAATATAATAGAAAATAAAATTACATATTAAATGTATAAACATGAATTTGAATTAATAAGTACCTATCGTTTAGAAAATAATTTCATCAAATATTATCATGGAATTAATATTACAATCTATCATAGCAGATATTTTGTAAAAAACTAAAAAAATATTAAATAAAGACCAACATGATTTTATTTAAAAAAAAAAAAAAAATACAATTTAGTCTATAATATAATAGAAAATAAAATGAAATATTATATGTATAATAAACATGAATTTTAATCAATAGGTATCGTTTAGACAATAATTACATCTGCTACTACTGCATTGAAATTTTTAAAAATAATTTACTAAATAAACTAAAAATAAAAATTGTTGTACAGGTAGCTTTCCAAATGGCTGTAGGTTGAAAAAACATTACACTGCTGCAGATGATTCTCATAATGTTGATGTTTTAGCTGCATTTTGTACCACACCACATGCATCAATAAGATCCATAGCTCGGCAAACAGATGTCAGTAAATCAACTGTACATCGGATATTAAAAACCAATTTATATCACCCGTTCAAATTGCATTGCGTTCAAGGGTTGAAACCGTCGGATCCAGAAAGAAGACTCCAATTCATATCATTAATAGTTAGCTTATATGACCAGGATACCAATATTTTGAACAAAATATTGTGGACTGACGAAAGTTGTTTCAATAATAACGGCATGGTAAATCGCCATAATGCACATTATTGGAATGATTCAAATCCATTTTGGACAAGAGAAACAAAGTGCCAAGTTCGATGGTCCACAAATGTATGGTGTGGTATATTAAATAATACATTAATTGGTCCTTACTTTTATGAAGGAACATTAACTGGTCAGCGTTATTTGGATTTTCTGGAAAACATTTTGCCATCATTGCTGGAAAATGTCCCTCTTCATATTCGGGAATGTATGTGGTTACAGCAAGATGGTGCCCCTCCACATAATGCTAATGTGGTTAGAAATTATTTGAACCATAGTTTTCCGATGCGATGGACAGGAACAAACGGTCCTGTGAAATGGCCACCACGTTCTCCAGATCTTACTCCATTGGATTTTTTTTTATGGGGATATTTAAAAGATCATGTTTACACTGAACAATCTACTTCATTGGATAATTTGAAAGAGCGCATCACAGTAGCATGCAATGCCATAACAGTACAAATGTTGAATTCAGTAACTGCGTCAATATTACAACGATACGAAAAATGTGTAACAAATCATGGTGGTCATTTTGAAAATACATTATAATTTATAGTAATAGTTAGGGTACCTTTTTCCTTCAAAATAAATATTAAGTTATATTACTTTAATTGTTCAGTAAATTGGTACTAAATAAAATTTTAAAATAATAATTAATTAGCAAACTTAATTCATCACAAAAATATGTTGTTACTTGTTATGTTATGTACTTATGTTTATTTTGTTTTTAGTCTATGAATACCTATAACTGCTATAACCATTTCATTTTGATGGTTACACATTATCAGTTAGGTACCTGAAACCAAAAGTTGTTACCAAAAATATAATCATATAATGTGACCAGGTTACATATTTTGGTTAAGCACGAAACACGACTATTGATATTATATATTATTAATTGTCATGGATATTATGATGAAACTACGATTGATAGTAGTATCAATACTACCACAGATCAGAATGGTACCATGGTACAGTACCATAGTATCATAGTATCATCACAGTTCTGTGGTATCATAGTAACTATGACAGACTAAACTGTGTACTATCACGATTATTATTATTATTATTATTCCAATATTATCTATGCTTCTATGGCTTTAATCGTGGTTACTATCTTAGTTAGTTATCTCCGGTTCATTTTGACTTCTGGTTTTGATAAATTGCCCAGTAGCAGTAAATTTAACAAATATTTGAACATTAATAAGTCGCTAACGGAATACTCTAATTAAATACTGTAAACGTTAAATCAATTTTTTTCAATATGTTTATAAATTGGCTATTTTGAATTTCTTTTAAAAAATTTAAATCAAATTTAAATTTTTTTATTTTCTGTACAAAAAAATAAAAATAAAAAAGTTTATATTATACGTATAGTGCAATAGTCAATTAAATATATAAAAAAAAAAAAATGAAAAAATATTGATTAGAATACAAGTTATTTCATTTGTCAGAACTTCGTGGGACAC
>NC_042495.1:22857227-22865330 GCF_005508785.2 Acyrthosiphon pisum
AATATTAAGTTATTTTACTTTAATGTCAGTAAATTGGTACTAAATAAAATTTTAAAATAATAATTAATTAGCAAACTTAATTCATCACAAAAATATGTTGTTACTTGTTATGTTATGTACTTATGTATATTTTGTTTTTAGTCTATGAATACCTATAACTTCTATAACCATTTCATTTTGATGGTTACACATTATCAGTTAGGTACCTGAAACCAAAAGTTGTTACCAAAAATATAATCAAAATATGATAATATAATATAATCATATAATGTGACCAGGTTACATATTTTGGTTAAGCACGAAACACGACTATTGATATTATATATTATTAATTGTCATGGATATTATGATGAAACTACGATTGATAGTAGTATCAATACTACCACAGATCAGAATGGTACCATGGTACAGTACCATAGTATCATAGTATCATAGTAACTATGACAGACTAAACTGTGTACTATCACGATTATTATTATTATTATTATTCCAATATTATCTATGCTTCTATGGCTTTAATCGTGGTTACTATCTTAAGTGGGTCATACACGAAACGATCCGTCGTCAAACTTGTCGTCAAACCAATCCGCCGATTCGTTGTCAAATTTGACGCAGTCCACACACGTAACAATCAGCTGTTGTCAAACTCGTCGTCATACCAATTGGCCGATTATTTATCACACCAAAATAATCAGTTATCAATTCACAATTTATTATTATTGTCATTTATATTTTGAAATATCATTAGAACTTTTTTTTATTGCTTATATATTATTTTTGTATTGGTGTGCAATGAACCAGGTAGACCGGAAGAAAAAAGTATTGCTGACAGCTGCTATTGTTATGCATATTATAGATGATGATGATGATGACTTCCAAAATAAGAGAAAATAGTCAAAACAGTGGCTATTAAAACGGCGAAAATATTCTCACATGAACTTACTACGTGAATTGCAGTCAAATGAGCCTTTGGACTATAAAAATTACTTACGGATGGAAAACCATTCATTTTTTGAGCTTCTAAACTTAGTTAGCCCGTATATTGAGAAGAAAAATACTGTTATGCGTGAAAGCATTTCTGCAGAGGAACGATTAGTTGCTACATTACGATTCTTATCTACCGGACGCAGTTATGAGGACCTCAAGTATTCGTGTGCAGTCTCAGCCCAGGCTCTTGGGAAGATAATTCCTGAAACCTGTTGGGCAATATATCAAGTTTTGAGGTGAGTATATTTGAAGGTGAGCTCATACATGGATATGTTTACCGTAAAATATGTAAATATAGGTACATAAGAAAAAAACAAAGTTTAAAAAACAATTGTTTTCAATAGGATTTTTAAGCAGTTGTTTTGTTTTAAACATGTTTAAAACAACTAAATAAAATAATCTTCAATTTATTTTAATCGTTTAAAACAGTTGAATAAATTTTGATTTAATTTATATTTTATGATTTCATTTTATGAATCAGTGAAATAACCTGGTGTTTTTTTTTTACCTATTAGTATAATATTAAAAATAAATAATGTATATAGGTAACATACCTATATATTTCCAGTCTTAGAAAATTATTTAATCATAACTCATAAATGAAATCTTTGTTCAGTGATTTCAAAGTCATTTTAATGTTTTATACTTAGCTAATTCAAATAATGTTATGTACTTATAAATACCTAGACCAAATATTTTATAATTAAATGTTTTTTTTCATAGATGCCTAAAAGTGAAGTAGAATGGCAGCAAATAGCAAGTGACTTCAAAAATCAATGGAACTTTGATAATTGTTTAGGAGCTATGGATGGCAAACACATTGTAATTTCAAAGCCACCAAATAGTGGGTCCTACTACTATAATTACAAAGGAACATTTAGTGTTGTTTTATTCGGGATAGTAAACGCAAACTATGAATTCATTTATGTAAATAGTGGCACTAATGGCAGAGTATCGGATGGAGGTATTCTTAGACATACAGATTTTTTCAGAAAATTAGAAAATAATGAGTTACAAATACCATCTCATCGATGTCCCCCACAAGTTGATTATAAATTACCATATGTCTTTCTTGGGGATGCGGCCTTTCCTCTAATGGAGAATTTAATGAAGCCATATTCCACACATTGTTCAGGTCACGATGAACATATATTTAATTATAGATTATCTCGGGCCAGGAGAGTGGTTGAAAATTCCTTTGGAATTTTGGCATCACGGTTTCGAATATTTTTGCAACCAATAAATATTGATGTCAAACATGAAGATGCGGTAGTTATGGCTAGCTGTGCCTTACATAATTACCTGAGACGAAATTCAAGCACTCACTACACCTCAACTAATCATTTGGATTATGAGGACATTGACAATGGAAATGTTATTCTAGGTCAATGGCGACAAGCGGGCGATTTGGTTCCACTGCAAAGATCAACGTTTGTTGCACCTCGCGACGCAAAAACTATCAGAGATCAGTTTAAAAATTATTTCACTAATGAAGGAAAAGTATCATTTCAAGAGACAATGATTAATAATAGATAAATAAAAGATTTAAACTTTAATACTTAAAATATAAAAGATACGTCAACTTTGTACAAAATAAAAAAATGATATGCCTAATATTTAAGACTAATGTATTATTCAATTACATCATTTAACGTGACAATTACTGGTTCATTTAATGTATCATCTTCATTCAAATCATCTTCGTCTGTATATATCTGTTGTTTGAGGTGTTGCTGCTGTTGATTTTGTTGTTGCTTCTGTTGTTGATATTTCTGCTGTTGCTTCTGTTGTTGTTGTTGTTGATAGAGGACTTGTGTAATTGGTTTTGATTGAGGTATTAAGTGTGGAGATCGTTGGTGTACTTGATTATGTGGTTGATATTTAAACTTTGGTTTATTTCCACTGTTAAACTTGTATGAATCTTCGGTCAACATATTCATTCTACCATGATACATGACGACGCTAATTATTTTTTCTGCCAAACATTTTTGGTGATCAGTCATCCCACGTAATTGCATGCCAAATCTTTTTCCAACAATTGTGCATTCGTCCTCCTCGATAGGCTGCTCATTTAATGTTTTAATGGTTTCAGTAGCAAGATCTAAAAATTTTTTTTTTTGCTACCAAGGTTTTTTGTTTTTTGGATACGTGGTTTGTGATATGTGATGTGTTTGGAGAATCAAGAAGAGAATCATACTCTGAAGTAGAACCTTCTTAATCTAAGTTTTCAGTACATACTGTCAAAGAATTATCTCGATCCTAGTTTTAAATTTAAAAAGCAAAATATTAATTTCAAATCACGACATGTCGGTTATATTTTTATGTTACATAAATATAAAATATGTAATATAGGTACACTACGTGTAACAGCAAAAACTGACAAAAAAAAAAAAAAAATTATGCTACTTAAAAGTATGACAAAAATTGTTAATATTATATGATTGGTAAATAATTTCAGAAATGTACTCGTGTCAGCAAATTCTCTAAAATAATATTTTTAAAAAAGTTATTGCGTTCCAAATAAATTTAATCAAAAAAACATTAATATTTTAAAAAATTCTAAAAAATAAACTACTTGACTTAGAATATAAATGTTTTGACCATCAAAATTGTTCTTATAATCAGACTCACAAATTGACTATTTTGAATATATCCAAAACAATTTAAATCAAAATTAAAATTTTTCTATTTTCAGCATTAAAAAATAAAAATAATTTTTTGAATATTATACATGTAGCTCAAGTGGCTATAAAGTATATATTTAAAAATTTTTTTTTAAATATTGATTAGAACAAAAATTATTGCAATAGTCAGTTCTTTCTATTACACCCTGTATATTTATTTTTTAAAGTTTCTAATTGATGGAATAGTTATTGTTATATAAATAAATCACTTTTATTGAAGATTAAATTACATAGTTTTATAGGGGAAATAATGCAAATAAGTAGCTTTATACACAGGTTAAAAAAGGTAAAAAGGTTATTTTTTGAAAATTTATCCCTCTGTATACTGTAACCAAATATTAATTTTCTAGTATTTTATCAAAAATAAACTTATTGTAACTTATTATAAACATAAAATTGTAGTACTAAAGAGGTTGCTCACATTAAATTCCATAGCATCATCTAAACTGGATATACCCGTTCTGCCAACCTCATCTTCCGCAGTAAAAGACATTAAGTCAAAGTACCATAACGATGGTACATAAATATCATCAGTAGACGAACCTGTACTTTTAGATAGCCGAACTTTGTTAAGTTCTCTTCTATACGCAGTGCGTAAATTATTTATTTTGCGCTTTACAAATGCTTCATCAGCCCCATTGCATTTACCTTGGCACATCTTTACCAAATCCTCAATACCTAGTTTCCTTAGGTGTTTGTTTTTAGACAAATCACTTTTAGTATTCCACAGGGTCGGATGACACCGGTAGACGTCGAGGAATTCTGTTGTAAATGATTTGTCTTGATCCATATTTTCAGTTCGCCGTTGGTATAGTTTGACGTAAAATAACAATATTAATGTAAAGTAATTCAGAACACAATATTAATTAGTAATTACGATTTACTATTTAGTTTTGAAAGTGCAGAACTTATTATAATAAGGAAAGTGAATCTAGTTGGTACTTTGAGGGGTCAAAAGTAACCAGTAGTTTTCATAAGCGCCGTGAAAAACAAAAGAATAATTAAGGATCCCAGATAGCAAAATCTTAATATAATAATGTTATTATGACATTTCACTTGTAACGAGTAATATTATTTAATCAATATTAATTCATTATAAATTGAGTACAAAATTGTGATAATAATATTTTAGTAATATTTTTTGGCCACAATACCATCATTATTATAATATTTGTAGAAGAATATTATAAAAACAATTTAAGAAATATTTATAATATCTTTATAATATTCCAAAATAATAATTTTTCAATTGTCTTTATGTTCTCATTTTAACATTATAATAATAATGTGAGAAGGTTTTTATAATATTAATTTTACGTTTTTTAAACACAATATTAGCAGCTAAAAAATTTGAATATATTATTATTTTTATTTATTGCTTACAAAATGATACCTAAGTATTTTGACTTTTTAAAAAGCTTTTTCATAAGCCAACATACCTGTTGAAATAACAGTTAGAAAAAGAGCATCTATTCTTATACTCTGCTGTACATTTCAGTTTAACATAAAGACTTTATGGATATTTAAATTAAAATGCAGTCAGAAAAGAAAAAAATAAAATATTTCTAATTTTTATTTAAAATAAGGAAAATATTATGTATTTAGCTTGTAAGATAATATTTATAGGCATATAATATTATAGTATCATAAAATAAAAATAACAAACTTTTGTAATATTACAATACAAATATTATGTACTTAAAATGATTTAAATTAATAAACAGGTATTTTATATCTTTAAAATGTTTGTTTTAATAGAATAATAGTTGAAATTTTAAATTTTTGGTTAATCTATATTTTTAGAAGATTTTCTAAAACCAGCACCAGCAATGTATTTTTTAATTGGGTCTTCAATAGTTGCATTAGTTGAACTTTGGAAGTTTTTCATTTTTCTAATTGTTTCTGTAACAAAATATGTGGACTATTAACTATATATATAGTTGAATTAGAAAAAAATAACATAATATATTATAAGAAAACACTCACCAAAAACTATTGCACATGATCTTAATGAACAGAATATTTTCTTTTTTTTTTGCCCAACATAACTGTATTCTTTTAAGACATCGTCACTGAAAAGTGCTTTTAGTAAGCCTCGTACCGTAGAATTAAGTTCTTTTTTTTGAAGACGTTTGAGCTCATTTACCTATACAAATGTGTCTTATAATTTTCATTAAATATATATCTTAAGTGTTATAAGTTATAACTGTTAATTAAAGAATAATTCATGTAAATTAAAGTTACAATAAATTGTAATATATTGTTAAATCAAATGTAATATTTTCACTTACAACACATAATTTATAAGACTTTTCCAAAAGTTTTTCTTCAAATATAAATAATTGTTCTTCGTCCATTATGGGAATCATTAAATAAAAGTCTTCTCCTTCTGTTGATATATTTTGGTGAGTGGAACCTTTGGTTTCATTTACTTGATTTATTGCATCTGTTAGAGTCTGTTCCATTTCCATCTGCTTCTGTTGAATGGACTGTACATCATACCTAATCTTTAATACCACATTTAAGATTCTGTTCAAAATATCTGTAATGGGAAAATAATATGTTTAAACAAATTAAAAGATTTATTAATTCCTATAAGTATCAATACAACTAATAAAATCTTACCAGAATGTTGGCCAGATGAATTGGTGCCTCTTAGTGTGATGGCTAAATTACTCTGCGGTGAAACATTCATCCTTTTGTGATCTTTAATAATATAACTATTGAATTTTGTAGATGAATATGGCTTAGGTGTCATGTTTTTAATTTCTAAATCATAATTACAATTGTCTTGAGTTGATGTAGATGGTCTATGGCCAAGATTTGATAACTGTTTGGTATTATGATCTAGGGAAAACAATGAATATATTGTAATAATATATACTCAGTCATAAGTCATGACCATTAAATAGTTTAACAAGTAACATAATATATTTACCTGATAACACTATTTCTTCATGCACATCAGGAATTAATAATGATTGATAGTTGTCTTGTGATGTGACCTTAAATGGAGAAGATGATGTATTTACGATGGATGATATTTCATGATTACTTTCTGGAGTTGTTGATGAAGACTTATTCTCTGTTAATAATATATACATTTAACATGTAATATAATATAATATAATAAAATTGTTAGCTAAATTAAAGTATGAAATATAAATAATAAAATACCTTGAATTGATGTACTTATTGGTTTAAAAAGAGTTCTTTTTACTTTTGAAGGAGAGCAATCTGACATCTGATGATTATTACGACCTTAAAAGACATAATTAGAGATCATTAAATAAAATCTTTAAATGTGTGCGTCAATAATTATAATATAATATACCTTCATTTGAAAATCTAGAACCAGGCATATTTAGTTTGGATTTTAATGATTGTGTCTTACAATTCTTTATTGTACTAATCTCTTGATAGTTATAATCTAAATCTTGGTTAAAATCTGCAAATTAATTAAAAAATTAAAACTTTAATAGTTATAAACAATTTAATAAAACAAAAAAGGTAAACATACTATTATAACTTGTAACTGTTTTCTGCTTTTCGAGTGAAGTCTCCAATGTTATTGACCTACCAAAATCTACCTCCCTAGAAACTAAATCATCTAAAAAAGGCAATTAACCAGTTATTATAATAAATATAATAATACATACCTATACTTAAGTACTTGTATAAATTAAATCATGTATTTATATATATATATATATTCAATGATATTTACCATTTTGTTTATTTTTCTGTGATTGTAATTTTTCAATAGAGGAGGTTCTAAATTTTTCATTGTAGTCTTTTTTTTTCCTTTTTGTGTTTTCAATATTAGATATCGTCGTCTCAGAATGAAAAGGTTCTAACGTAATTTTTGTAATTGTTCAGGAGAACGTTTTTAAGTTAGCCCGTACCTATCATTCACGTATGAATTAGAACCTTTTCATTCTCTGTATCTCATTGAATAATCAACGGATCGATACGATTTCAGGATTGAATTATACAACAAAAAATATTTAATAATAATATGCAAAAAAACCATTTTTCAAAAAAATTGATTTCGAACCTTTTCATTCTGAGACGACGATATGTCACTTGTCTCCTCTGCTAATTTATTTATTTCTCGAGCTTCATGTAATGTTCCTATTAAGTAAAAAAGTAGTAATAAAATAAAATAATCTACCTATTAATAAAATATTTACCAATGCCTTTTTTCAAAATTCTTGATTTAAAATAATTAAAATCAAATTTATTTGGAATAGTCCTACGTTGTATATGTTTTTTCATATCTTTTTTTGGCCAGGCGCACATGTTATTTTTCATCCAGTGAGCAGGAACAGCTTCTACAGCATCTTCATCGTCAAAACTAACTATGATCCACATTTTATACTGGTTTATTAAACTAAAAGAAAATTTTAATTAATAAACAATTTTAATATGC
>NC_042495.1:22865430-22866476 GCF_005508785.2 Acyrthosiphon pisum
TCCTCGTAAAGGTTTATAGGTGGAAAATAATTTACAGATAATATGGTAGCATTCCCAGTTAAACTTAAAGTAACTGACTCGTACATTACAAAATCTAAGATATAAATTTAATGATGAGCTCCGTGACGTTTAATGTGCAGAACAACTGTTATCGTCTCGTTAAAATTGTCAATTAGATTAGTGTTTTGGTCAACTAACTGAATAGCAATTGAATTAATATCTGTTTTGTTTAATCTGTAATATATAAGGTTTACCGGAGATTGAACAACCTTTGTTCCTGCCCGGTGTGCGAAATCCCATGTAATAGAAGTCACATAGTTATCACACTGATACTTGTGAAATTACAAATAAGTGCCTATTTACTTCTCTGAGATGCGACATGGATGATAAACGCCAGATTGAGTGATGGTACAAATGCGATATCAAAATATGATTACTGTAGGAAGTCAATAAAGCCTTCTATTGTATATTTTATAAACTACCTATAAACTGCACAAGGTAATCACATATGTGACTACTATAGAACATCACTCATGTGACATTTTACAAACTACTCATAGACGACCTATAGAAATCATATAGTATTAAATGATAACAGCCATGTATTGACACAAAAAAAATTCTATTAGAGGTCCATATTAATTACCAAAATATTATTCCCACTGCTTAAATTTAATGTTCTTTATAATCACACAACGAAAGGAGGAGCACAATTTTCAAAAATCCAGCTAATTTTTGCCAAGTTATTTACATTACTATGAAATAGGCACCCATATAAGTAGTGATATCATATACCGGGTGTTTCACGATGAACTGACAATTGCAATAACTTGTATTCTAACCAATATTTTTTCATTTTTTTTTTTTTTTTTTATATATTCAATAGACTTTTACAATATACGTATAATATAAACTTTTTTTATTTTTATTTTTTTGTACAGAAAATAAAAAAAAATAAATTTGATTTAAATTTTTTTTTAAAAATTCAAAATTGCCAATTTATAAACATATTGAAAAAAGTTGATTTCACGTTGACAGTAATTAAT
>NC_042495.1:22866576-22867634 GCF_005508785.2 Acyrthosiphon pisum
ACTACAAGAATTCAAATAAGCTATATTTTCTAATAATTAAAAATTTAAAGCAAAAAAAAAATTTGTAAAATGTAATATAGTATTAGGTACCTACTATGTATTTCAAAATAATAAAAAGGATCGAGAGTTCAAAAATAAAAATATTAACATTCAATCCACACACATTTAAGCACACCAAAGGATAATTTAATTTAAAATATTATTTTAAAATATCAATTTTATAATATCATATTATACATAATATATTTTGTTATATTTAAAATTATTTAATTATATAATTATTAGATTTTAGATTCTAAGTGGAACAATGAATGTATAGATTTTACAATGCAGTGATATTATTTAATTTTTTTGTGTTTGTTTGGATAATCTGTAGTAAAAAAATAGATTCGATTAGGGGTGGCGCTACACTGAGACCAGGGTGGGAAAGTGCCTCCGCAACATTTGATTTTGCCCCTCCTTTGCCCTCCCCCCTTCCACTATAATTTAATGCTGAACATTTTAATCTAATCTGAAAATACATTTAAGTAAATATAGACATTTTATCAATTAATTATTTAAATATTTTTTTTTATTATTTAGGCATAATATAGCATATTATACCCAAGACATTTTTAATAATACTTTCTGAATATATGATATTATAAGCAAATTAGTGGGTGATCGAGTAGTGATACAAAAAAAAATTTTTCCCTCCCTTCCCCAATAATGGTTGGTGGTGATCTAGTTGGTACTTTCGGAAGGTCAAAAAAAAAATAAAAAACTTCCCAATACTTTTCAAATTAATTGAGAAAAACTATAACTAAAATAAGAAATAAGGGAATTATTACTCAAAAAAATTTGTATTTTCTATACATACCTAGTATAATTTAAATAATATTTTGACTTTTTTGATATTAATAGGTACCTCTTAACGACCTATTTTCTAATTTTTAAAATGTATTTTTCATTTAGTTGTTATAACAGTTTTTGATGTAAGATTTCTCATAAATTGTTCTTACGTAAATCAAATATTTTTGATTATGAGGGTTATAGGTCAAATTGTGGGGCTGTACATC
>NC_042495.1:22867684-22868325 GCF_005508785.2 Acyrthosiphon pisum
TGAATAATTACATCAATACATTCATAGTTGTTTTAAATATTAAAATTGATATTCTGAAAAATAATTAAAACCTATTATTATTAAAAATAAATTTATAGTATTTAAATTCATTAACTTACATTTTAGAATGTTGATGTTGGTATTATTTGTTCTAAGTGTAATAGGAATTCATTTGCACTAAAATAATTAACTGTGAATATAGAATACATAAATGTTTACATATTTAATTTCCATACATGTGATGATTGGAACACGATAACTCAATAAAAATGTATCTATTAGTTATCAATCATATTCTTATAGATCTTATACTACGATCAAAGTTCTGAAATGGTATTATGACTGATTAATATTAAAATGCATATACTACTAGGTTCAAAGTTAGATAGGTAAGCTTACAATTAACAACAAGGTATCTTACTAATGTTTTCTAAAAATCCTATTCGCAAGTACAAAATAGTTGATGAAAATAATATTATTCGCTGATGAAGCATCACTATTATTACTGGAATGGACTTAGTGGAATGGACCAAATCAATAGCCCCCAATGTATGTACAGTACTTTAATAATCAATTAATTGGACCATATTTTATGAAACTACTTATGACATTAAAATACAATTTAATTATTATTAAAGAGG
>NC_042495.1:22871009-22872262 GCF_005508785.2 Acyrthosiphon pisum
TTAAAATTTTTCCATAAACACTTAAAGTCTAAAGAAAATAAGCATTGATCTAGGATGTTCATATAAGTCTATCAACCATTTAGCATTTAGATATATATGTTTCTATCCCCAGGATCTCAGTTAATATATAATAATATATAGGTAATAACATTTATTTTATAATATACAATAAATACGACTATGAATGTATTATAAATCAATGGAGATAGGTACAACTGAGTAATAAATGATTATAAAAAGATATTCAAAATATATGCATTTTGGTAACACATAGGTAATATGAATACTAGTATAATACTAGTACTAGCAGTATTCTTAATTCTATTTAAAATCAATATATTAATTAATAATTAATAATTATTATTTGTTAATTATAACACTTTTAAAGCATTATGTATGATAATTTAGTGAATTAACTCTTATATTTTTCTTATATTTTTTTTGTAATAGGAAATTTTAAAATGACAATTTAGTTAATTTAGTTAATTATATTTAATAATATTAAAGTTGTATTTGATAAAAAGAAAGTATTTAAATACATGTATACAAATAATTTAGAACATAGAAGTCATTATGCAATGAAAAATTTTGAATCTTATTCCTTAAATCATAATATATTTTAAATTTTCTATAGTTTTGGTGTACTAAAGTGTTCGTTTTTCGGCCTCTTTAGGACATATAGCGCTCCCGGTGGTGACGACTATCTGTAGTAAAATTTTCAATCAAGTTTTCAAACAAGTGACGACACCTTATCAATACACCTTGGTTGTACGCTTATAATTGACATAGATACGTAATACGCATAACTTATAACAAAAATAAAACATTTTTTTCACAAACATTAATAAAAAAATAACGTACATACTACATGCGTTATGTGCAAAACTCGATCAGCTGACTGGTGTCTTGCTTACCTATGATCTGAAGTCTGAACCTCCGAAAAACATAAAAACATTTACTCGCACCGACTTGATGTTAGACCCAAGGTTACCAGTATTATGAAAACGAATACCTGATAACCGATGATCGCTTTCGATGAAACCGCAGATTAAAAGTTAGTTATCTCCGGTTCTTTTGACTTCTGGTTATTGCTATCTATTGGGTTTGATAAATTGCCCAGTAGCAGTAAATTGAACGAATATTTTAACGTATATAAGTCGCTAACGGATTACTCAAATTAATTACTGTCAACGTGAAATCAACTTTTTTCAATATGTTTATAAATTGGCAATTTGATTTTAAAAAAATTAATC
>NC_042495.1:22874019-22875576 GCF_005508785.2 Acyrthosiphon pisum
AATTTAATAATAATGATGAAATACGTATATCGATCCAGCAAACGGATGTATATCCATATCTACATGAAAGCTTTATTTTTTTGGAAGGAATAATTACTGATGCTACCAAACTGAAACTATCTAATAACGGTTACTCCTACCTTTTTGAACAAATACGATTGGAAACCAATGGGATAGAAGTAGATAGCACACGTGTTCTTGGAATCACCAGCTCGTTGAAAGGATACTTATCCGGTACACCAGACAACTATAATTGTTATGAAAATTCTGGCTGGAATTTTAAAAACGCAACGCAATCGGAAAATGATAAAGGTGAATTTAGTGCTTGTATTCCATTAAAATATTGGTTAGGTTTGTTTGAAGACTATAAAAGAATATTGGTGAATTCTAGATTGGAATTAATATTAACTCGAAGTCATAACGATTTAAATGCTTTAACTTTAAAAGCTAGAGTAACTGCTTCTGAGGGTAAAATCATTTTAAACAAAATAGTCTGAAAGGTTCCACATAATATCACTGTTGACGATGAAGAAAGGTTGAAATTATTGAAACTTATAGAAAAAGAAAAAAGTTTGTTTATTCCTTTTAGTCTTTAGATCTTTTGAAACTTTTGAATATCCTGAACTCGGAACCACTAAAAAAGTTGTATGGAATTAGAAAACTGCTTCAAAATTAGAAAAACCACGATTTATCATAATTTGATTACAAAAAGGACGTAAAAATGTATTAACAAAAGATTGTAGTATATTCGATCACTGTAATTTAACAAACGTTAAAGTATTTTTGAACTCGATAGCTTATTCATACGATAATTTGAATTTAGATTTTTCTAAAAATAGTTTCACCTTATTATATAATATGTATACATCGTTTCAAGAATCGTACTATGAAAAAAATATTCGTAACCCGATATTGAGCCCTTCTACTTTTCTGGCAAACGCACCAATTATAGTCATCGAAACTTCGAAACAGAACGATTCAGCCACTGCCTCAGCAGTAGATGTTCAATTGGAGATTGAAGCTTCAGAATCGCTTGCAGGTGTGACTGCTTACTGTTTATTAATTCATGATCGTATTGTAGAATATATACCTTTTACTAGAGAAGTAAGAAAACTTGTGTAAATATAACTAAGAATTAATTTATAACAATAAAAAAACTATTATTTAATAATTTGTGTTTTTACTTGAAATAATTATTTCAGTTTTAAGATTTCCTAAAAAAATTTGATCATGCTAAATATTTTTACGAGGTAGAATTAGGTAGACAATCATTAGGAAATGTGTTACATGGTAAAATAAAAGTCTCCAAGGGGGACATTCCCCCTTGAAAAAAAAAAATTACCGTGGAAAAGCTGGCTGTGAACATACAATTATATACTACTCATGTATTGTAAATGTTTACATAGTGAGTAATATTTTATAATATATAGTATGTATAGTTTATTAAAAAAACCTAGTGTTTAAAAATTAAGCTCTTTAAAAATATATTATATTCGTAACAAAACAAAAATCATACCTCCTTTTAAACGAAAAATTGTGTTTGAATTAAATATGTAT
>NC_042495.1:22876069-22878794 GCF_005508785.2 Acyrthosiphon pisum
CGGTCGGGTAGCTCAGTGGTAGAGCAATCGCCCGGCAAGCGAGGGACTCGGGTTCGATCCCGGTCCGGCGGCTAGATTTTTGACGTTATTTCCCTGGAGATAGTTAACATAAATCAGAAGTGGGATTGGTGACCAAAGACGCAGTGTTGTGAGGGACCTGGACTTGGTCCACCAGAGGTCCGTGCAGTGATGATCGCGTTGTGATACGGGTCATGCGCTCTGGTGGTCAGGTGGTGAAGCAACAGTCGCTGTGGGCGACGTTAAGGACCGGCGACGATCGAGGACGATCGTGGGCGTCAGGATGGTCGAATGTAAACTCCGTTAACTGGGGGAGATAGCGTCATGGGTCTATGCGGTCGGGTAGCTCAGTGGTAGAGCAATCGCCCGGCAAGCGAGAGACTCGGGTTCGATTCCCGGTCCGGCGGCTAGATTTTTGACGTTATTTCCCTGGAGATAGTTAACAAACTTGAAAACGTAAAATTACATTCTAACACTATTCAAAAAATATATTGAGTTAAAAAAAAAACATTTACTTACTTCAAAAGATAAATCATTATCTTATATAAAATAATAATAAATAAAAAATAACAATAAAATATATCAATAAATATGAATACTTAATAATATGTGGAACTATCTAGTTGTAGAAAAAGTTTCATTTGGTTGTTGAATATAACTTGTAATGCATTGGTTAGAATCATTATATGTATAGTGTATATTAGAATATGCAGCTGTCACATATTTCTTGCTCTTCTAAAAATACTTGTTGAAACTTATATCTAACTATCAACTTTCTATTGTCTGGAAGTTCTTGCAAGTAAGGTACCAAACATACCATAAAACGGAAACTTTCGTCTTTGTTGCTTTTATGCCTGGCCGATGTTAACTAGGTACATTTAAGCATTCAACTTTACATTACATCGACTTCGGATCAAACTTAATGACTAACATATAGGTAATATTAATTTATTAACTGAGCTTAACATAACCGTGTTAATACTTTCAATGCAATTGATTTAATCCACGCTACTACACAGATATCTGTAATTAAGATTTATAACAATAAAAAAAAACATGTGATCTTGCGTGTATGCGGTTCACTGTCTTGCAATTAAATCGGGGGATTTTTTTTAAATAAAATTTTTTTAAAGTTGAATGCCTTTGACCATTACATCCAAAAAAAAATTTGATAGACTTTTTAACCGTAATATTAAAAATGGATAGAAAACACACTTTAAAAAAAATCCCAAGAATCACTTAGAAGCTAAACACAGCATTCGTTTCAGTAATCGTATAAATCATATTTCCCCGCCTATATATATAGGCACGGTCTTAGATTATTAGGTCTGGCAACTTGATAATGGAATCCGTGCTCCTAATGATCGGGCAGGGAATAGTCATGCACACGTGTCACTATCTAGCGGATTAATATTTTAGTTTTTATTTATTAACCGGGGCTTTCATTCTGCAGCAACTGCCAGCTTTTCTACTCTATTGGAAAGTACTAGGGGAGTAGGTTTGGACTTTTAGGAGAGACATGTCTGGAGGGAGGATTGCGAAGTTATATTTTATATTTTTAAATATGTAAACTAACACAGAAAAAAGCATTGTAAAACCAATATACACTCATATCCCCGCCTAAATCTAAAACATTAATCAAAAATTGCGCCAAAAGTTATTAAAACAAAGGTATATTGTTAAGTAATTTAACTTAAGTAATCAGTGTTTTCGTAGATTATAACTTTTGGATTTTTTTTATATTATTTATCAGTCCGACTCTTAGTTATCATGCCATAAAAATGTGCCATATGCAATATAGGTACAGAAGGGGTACCGATTTTTATAGTCACTAGAAAGTGTAGAGAAAATTGGGAATTTGTAGTTCCAATTCCCTTATTAGTAGGTGATCGAATTTGTCAAACACATATTCCCAAAGCTTTTTTGATAAAAGAAAATATAAAAGACGGTCCAGAACAAACAAAACGTTCAAGAGTAAGTTTTTCAAACTAAAATGTATAATATGTGTTATATAATAAAATAATATATGTATATAATACATTTTTTTTTTTTTATTAGCTTTTAGTAATAAACTATAATAGCTCGACAGTTAATATAGATATAATACATTATTTACATTATTCTTTTTTTAACATATATTTTTATAATAATGTACTTTTAAAAGCAGATGCATATCCTATAGTTGAATTTGAAGGTTTAACTAATAAATAATAATATTCCTGATACTGTTGATGCAATTGTCGATGAAGACAATATACATACAAATCAACTGCCTTCGAAATCAAACAGTGTTGTAAAAAAAATGATTATTAGTCAAGAGAATTCCAATGATAATTCTGATGAATTAGTTCTGCCTATTTTGCCTATCTCCACATATAATATCTGGAATGGTAAATAGTAACATTAGTTTTATATTTTTATATTATATTTTCATTTTTCACTCACATATTCTGTCATTCATAATTTTGCTTTTTTCTTAGAAACAATATGAAAATAATAGATCTCAAATGTGTAGTATTCCAGTTCATACAAATTTAATAAGAGAGCCAAACCTTGACCATAGTAAAATAACCAATTCTATAAAAAATATTTTTGAACAAATATATTTAAATATGGACTCTGTGCAGTTTCCTTCAAAATGGTGCAGAATCATTCCTGGAAATAATAAAAGTGTTTTATATAGTAAAATTGTATTAAAAGAAATTGA
>NC_042495.1:22879242-22940793 GCF_005508785.2 Acyrthosiphon pisum
AGGCTGATTTGACAAATATTAAATCTCAGGGGATGGCTGAAACATCCAAATAAATATTTTTATAAATTATTGAGTGTTGTTAAAGATGAGTTGATGAACAATTTAAGTAAAACAAGTGTTTTTGAAGACACAGTAGAAGCATTGATAACCAAGTGTGAAACGTTCACATTTCCATGTGTGGAACATAAAGATTTTATTTTATCATACATTATAAAATATTATATAAATATGAGAATGCGTCAATGGACTAGGCAAACAAACCAGGAATAGCTAAAAGAAAATGCAAAAAAAAGAAACTGTCTAAATTTTGTAAATCATAATCTAATATCTATATTCTATAATAATTAATATTATACATACCTATAAATTAAAAACTTAAAAGTTGTTTGTTATTTTAAAGTTTTTAGACTTAGTACTACCTTAGTACATCAATAATATCCTATAATTGTGCCAAACGAATAATTTTAATACAAAATATTAAAATAAAAAAATTCTCATGAAATTTATTTGTAGATATTATCAGATAATATCTAGATCGTCTTACGTCACTGATAGATGGCAGTACTAGTATATAAGAGTTCCCTGTCCCGTCAACAAGAGCACGGGTGATTACACGTTAATTTCATCGAGTTGCATAGGGCTGTATATAGGTATAATACAATCAATATATAATAACGTGATAAGTAATCATAACCACGAACGTGGTCATTAGTCATTACCATGGTATAAGTGTAATAAGGAAATTTTTCCTACGAAGAACCGTTTGTCACTTATAGTCTATCTCTCTCGTAGATATTGAACTTTCTCTCTTCCCCAAAAAATACTGCAACCTCTTACGAAGCCAGTATAGGCCATAGGGGTGTCCTATCCAGTCTTATATACTCTATTCGCCGGGAGTTGACCCACTCGCTCGACGAAAACCGGTCACGGCCACGTAGGTCACCGCGTCTTTGGAGCGCTAGTGGTGATCGTCGCCAGGAGCAGCTGCGTACTACGACGATCACTGCCGATCGCCGAACACCGCCGACCAATCACAGACGCCAATCTCCTACTCAGGGGGCTGAATGTTCCCGCGGCACAGTATGGATGCGCGCAAGTTGGTCAGCTCACGGTGAACAGAGTATGATGTCTAAGGACCCGATAACGTGTAAGTAATTATTACATATTATTATTATTATTATTCCCACGACAATAGCTTATACCGTTCGGTGTCGACTGTCATTTTGTGTGTTGTTTATAATAACAATAATAGCTATGTTAAAAATATTAGGTAATAATAATTTTATGTAGCATTATAGTTTAATCGAATCTATTCTTTTCTCCTACACGCCAGGTTAGGTTAGCTCGTCTTAATTATTATTATTATTAGGTATTATTATTATTTAGTTTTTCCGTCCGTCGTTCGAGCTTCAAATGCCACTGTAGTTTGACCGCGATTACACTCTTGCATAAATTCAAGTACCTATGTCCGCTTCACCAAAACTGGCGGCATATTTTAGGGCTCCTAGTGGTGTTTTTTTTTCCAAAGCTATTAGTAGGGCACTATAGATACAGGTATGCTACGCCGCCATTTTGCGACTAATAATGTTATGTGAATTTGAATTTCTCCCCCTTTATTTTGTCATTTTATCATTGATAAATAAGTTGCAAAATGGTGGCATAGCATACCAATTTTATGTAGAGCCTTACTATTAGTAGTAGATAGCCCTAACAAAAGTACACCACTGGGGGCGCTAAAATCAGCCACCATTTTTGGTGAAGCGGACTATAATAGTACCTACGTAATCGTAATCACTATAAAAAAACCTCAAACTCGAGTCGATGTTGTAGTTTCGTGTTGTTGACTGTAGATTTTGTCATGTTTATTATTTATGTACGTCCGTGTTTTTATTTCATCATCATTATCAACGTCGTACCTCTATAGATAATATAATATTCTTCTATTATCTATGCGTACATTGTTCAACAAGTCGCCGGCCTTCCTATCAATCGTTTCGTCGAATTCTTAACGGCCGCTGATGTAACACAAATCACAATAATTATTATAGGTTCCTATATAAATTGGGTACCTACCATTGTGCAGGTCGAAATATCGACCGTGTATTTCTAAATAAACCTATCAGGTAATATATCGATCGATGTTGTCATAGCATTTTTGTTAGTTCGCGAGTTTCCCCTTTAGGTAATAGAGTAAACAACGTCTACGCTTGGACAAAATGCTGGTGGCTTTTGTTAGACGGTGTTTTTGTAGATTGCTCTTTCATTCATATTCTTGATCGTGAAATACCTAACAATGTCACATTTACTTGTGGTGTTTATTTTGTTTTTTTGTCTTAACACGTATAGGTACAAATTGATACTCTTTCTTCACATTCGTAATTCATAGTCTCCGTTTGTCTTGCATGTAGCATAATAAGGAATTTAAAATGTCCATAAGACTAATCATCAAAACTTCTATAACTTATATTTTTATGATTTTGCTTCAGTATTATCCTATAAATTGTTCATAATAATTATGTTTTTTGTGTAATTAATTTGATAGAATAACTTACCTATAAAATAATTATTATTCATATATACTATTATATAGGTATTAAAATGAGTAACTTCTATTTTGTATTTTTTTCAGATCTAAATTAATTTTATTCTATATGTGGATGATCACATAATTAAACAATATGAATATTGATTGTACAATAACTAAATCAGACGATATGAATATTGACGGTGTAAATAGCAAGTTAGACGATATGAATATTGATTGTACAATAACTAAATTAGGTGATATGAATATTGATTGTGGAAAAACAGAAATCATGTCACCCAGTAAATTAAATGAGTAAGTTGATTTTTTATACATTAATAATAATTATTAATTACCATCATATTATATTGTATGATAAAAAAGTAGAACAAATCTAGTTAAGCGCTTACTCAAATTTTTCAATTTTTTTTTTTTTTTTGGAATTTCTTGTTTAACAGTAAAGTATTAAGTTAAGAACAATGGTTTAAAAATAAATTTTATTTTTGAAACAAGGAAATCAACGTTTTAAGAATAATGGTACAAAAATAAATTATCGGAAATAAATAGTTTTAAGTTATTGCCTCATGAAGTTTTGGTCTTTTACACATTTGTACAACACTCTATTTTACCGTGCGTTTGGAACTTTTCTGTTTTAGCAAACTCCCTTTTATTTGCAATTTTTTTGCTTTAACATACTTATGTAGTTAAGCATGCAAAAAACGATGGGAAGTCAGAAATTGGTGGTTGGACTTGGTTATAGCTAATTTAAATGTATAGTATTTTCATATACACCCACGTGGTCATTCCCTGCTGGGAGCATCTGGGACAATTAAAATTCCGAATGAATCAGAGTTGGATTCTAGGGCAGAGTCCAATACTGAGTTTTTTTTTAATAAATATATTAAATGTTTTTTCTAATAGCAAGTGAAATTGTTTTTACCTTGTGACCTATTCCTAAAAACTAATGATTCCCACCAATTTATTCTCGCACCATCATTTTTCACTCATAGTACATAGGTTTCCGAAAAAAAAAACTGGAAAAATTCCTGTGGGCATTTAACTAGATTTATGCCAAAAGGGTTCCATTAATTAGCATAAAGTATCATTGATTATATATGTTCATATAGTTTTAAAATATAGTAACTAATCGTACCTATTTATAAATATTTGAATTTATTATATTTAATATTTATTGATATAAATGAAGTAGGCAAATAATTAATTGTTCTTGTGATGATACCAACCAGTAAAAATAGAATAAATACCTCTTATTGAATACATTTCTATATATTGCGAAAAAAAATAGTTCTGAAAAATATACTAAATAGTGATGGTAATATTGAAAATATAACCTATCAACAATAGTATATAAAATATTTTGTTCAATTTCCCAATAGGAATTAATATAAAAAAAACCTTGAAGACTCCTAAATAGTTCCAATTTCACATCATTTATTTTATATTAAAATTGCATGTGCCATAAAAATAATAATTTTTAACTACCTACATTGTTAATTATTGAATCACCCTATACCTATATCTAAAATTAACAATTACACTACTGACCTTTGTCTTATAGTTTTCCATTAAGGGGATTGGAAGCGGCGATTTTCTATCTTTGTCTAACACACGTGCAACATAGGATTATAGACGTGTTCTATTTCCAACGTACCTATCATTAATCTAGTAAAGCAATAAGAATTCTGAAAACAGATTTGAATTTGACGTCAAGTCTACTTGAAATCGACTTTCCCACATTATTAATATTATCTCCCCAAAATCATAAAAACAATATATTAAAAGGAGTAATTAAAAAATTAACATATTTCAATTTTTGGAGAA
Organism: Acyrthosiphon pisum; assembly: GCF_005508785.2. NCBI lineage: Eukaryota > Metazoa > Arthropoda > Insecta > Hemiptera > Aphididae > Acyrthosiphon > Acyrthosiphon pisum. Next base: position 22,883,609 of record NC_042495.1, read on the forward strand.
GTTTAAATCAAAAATGTGGGAAAGTCAATCTCAAGAAGACTTGACGACAAATTCAAATCTGATTTCACTTACAACTGATTTTATTACTTCACTATATTAATCGGTACGTTGGAAATAGAACACGTCTATAATCCTATGTTGCACATATGTTAGACAAAGACAGAAACTCGCCGTTTCCAATCCCCTTAAATTTAAAATAATATATAAACCTCATTAAAAATATTGTTGTACTTGCTTATATAAATATTATTTTTAGCCTCCCACATCATGGGACACTAGATATAAGTTTTTATGATTAATGAAAATAAATTAGGCGTTTTACAATCCTTATTTATTATTCATAAATTAGTTTGTTCAAAGATGAATATAATATACACAATATACACTTCATAAAACTACTAATTCTATTGATATTAAAAATAAATTAAGGATTTCACTTGAGATTTTTGTTCTGTGCTAAACAATGGTCGGCATGGGTCGAGCAAGATTACTTTACAGAAATTTTGTGGTCTTCTCTTAATTGCATGTATTTCTTATGGGTGCTAGTAGATTCACATTTGAGTTGAGAGAAATTATAGTATCATATTTTTTTTAATTCTAATGTAATCACATGATTGTAAGCATAGATCATACTAGTAAAACATGTCAAGAAATGAATATTACCTTTGAAAATTAACTTTTTTTATATAATCTGCGTTACTAAGATAAAATTACTTCCCATATTTTTTCACATAATATTATAAACTTGTTTATATATTTGGTAATTGAACACTTAATTTATAGATTACAAAATCAGTATATATAATTGTTTTCATATTTTCTTTTACCCTTTTTTTCACACATCTTAAAAACATAACTATAGAAATATGTAGGTATATAATAATAATAATTTAGTAATACCTATTCTTACTTCTCAATGGAAATTAAATGAATAATTTGAACATGGTGTAATTGTTTAATAATAATTAATACCTTTTTAAAAATTAATTTTTTTAATAACTCATGTATTATGCTTAAATGTTTAACTTATGATATTTTATGGTAAATTATGGTATTAGAACACCTGTGGAAAAACTAACCTTACCATCAAACATAATGTTTTACCATCAGATGTAGAGCTAATTACAAAAAAAAATTTGAGTAACAAGTTAATAAATACATTTAATAAATTGATTTAAAGTTCTTAGATAATAGTTAGATGGATAATATTTTATCATTGATAATAATGTAAAAAATATTTTTTTTTTAGATCTGAGCCGTATGATATTTTTAATCAACTTCCACTTGAAGTCATAAATAAAATTGTCTTAGAGTTGGACTTCAATGATGTTTTGAACTTGAAATTAGTTAATAAGATGTGGCGATGTGTGTATTTAAACCAAAATGAGATATGGGCGAGGATTTGTAAGAATTTAAATATACGAGCCATTGATTACAACCGGTGTATAAATGATTGGGCAAGACATGATTCAGAATGCATGTTATATGCTGAAATATTTTCAGAAAAATTATTTGGGCCTTTATGTGATAATTGGCTAACTTTTAACCACTATATAAAAATTGTCAAAAATATGAAAAACAACCATTTTCCGGTCATTAAAATACCTCGTCGACGTTCTAATCAATCATATTATACTGATGATTATATAGTAAATATAAATTACTACTATAAAAAACCAATTGAAATACTTATTTTAAATGGTGCACATAAACCTATAGAAAAAAGAATTTTCCCGTTATTTAATTTACTTAATGAATTCATAAAAAAAAGTTTTTTAAAAAAATATCCACTCAAAGTAATTGGTAATAAAAAATTCTTGGTACTTGAAATTTGTTCAATTATATTTGTATATTCAATTAAGAATACTAAATTTAACAAAAAATTTTTTAAAGTGATACAAAAATCTGCTGATTATGGCTTGAATAAAGATGATTTTAACGAAGAGTTCTTAATTGATCATTGTGATACAAAATTTGATTTATATGATAATAAACTAGCATTAGTTCATCCAGCTACTAGTACATTATTTGTTACTAATTTGAGTACAGAAGAAACATATAAAGAACTAAAATTTAGCTCAAGAGGATGCATTGTTGATAGCATGAAATGCTCAGACTATAGACTCATGATTGGAATTACAAAACCGGTAAATTTAAAAACTTAAATTAAGAATTAGTTAATTGTACTTTTTGTCTGCAAGTGATTTTTAAACTTGAAATCTAAGATATTTTTTCCATCCAATTCATTGCATACAATTCCGTTATCTAACTGTTTATAAAATTTCTTGTAAATAAAATCCATAGCTAATTTCAACAAATAAAAAAATATATTTAGGGAAATTTGCATGATACCATTTAATTCTACAACTGTAACTCACTTTAACAAATATATTATAGTAGGTAACAGTGTAGGTGAAATACAGTATTAAAAAGAATTATATAGTATTTATACCTTGGAGTAAATAGTAATTAGTAAGGCTCGGAAGTTGTAGGAGCTAAAAAATGTAAGATATGCATGCAAATATGCACGAAAATATGCATTAAAATTGTTAAATATGCGAAAAATGTGCGTATAAAATCAATGAAATATGCACTTTTTTAGCTAAAATTGGGGAAATATGCATTTTCAATTTTCAATTTTTCAACTCGCAATCGTATACTTCAAATTTCTAGCTAGGTCTGCTATAAATTGTGATCATACAGAAAAATATGCAATTCCTACAACTTCCGAGCGTACTATAGTATACTCTATGATTTAAGCTAATAAAAATAACTTTACAGTATCGAAAGTGAAAAGTAATTAAATATGGATATTTGTTGAGTACAAAATATATTTTTTGTTTTTTATCATGTAGGTACTATTTTTTTTTTTTATGTCAAATAACCATATAAATTTTATTTAAATAAATCTGATTTTTTAAACACTTTAGTATTTATATCAAACTTTTTAGTGCTATATTATGATTGTAAATATTAACTATTTTATTACAAGCTAATTTATTTATCATATCTTATTTGGCTTATAAAAGAAACAAATTTACATTTATTATATTTTAATTTTCAGGCAATAAATAATTTTGAAGCTGCAGAACATTTGGCAATTCTTCATAAATTAAACGGATGTACAGAAAACAATAAAATAAAGATATCCTTGTTAGGGCCTGTTACTCAGTTTAAGGCGATCGGAAATTATATTGGAGTAGAAAACAGAGGACCTACAACTCCATTTATCACATTGAAAAATAATTCAGTCTTAAACACGTTTTGGATTGAATGTGATTCATTTTCATTTGACTGTACTAGAAACTATATTTATTATAATGTTAATCAAAGCATATTTCAGTATGATATCTTAAAGACCACATTGTTGATACAAAAAATAGCTGTTGATGCAATATCAAATCTCTTTCCTCTAACATCTATAAATGATAGATATTTATTAGTACGATCAACTCTTCCAAATTCGTATGAAATAATTGACGTCAAAGAACATGTTTCTATCAGGACTATAAAATTAACTCCAGGGTATTCATTAGTTCATGTGGGTAAATTATGTATGATCTTCTCTAATTCCTATAAAATTATGGTGGTTGCATTTAATTAATTATGTATTTTTTTTTTCTTACAGCAGTTTTTTTTTTTTTATTTATGTATTATGATTATTGTTTTAAACTCCATTACAATGCAATATTTATTGCAAATTATGCTTTGTTGATTAATTATGAATTTAAAATATATATATATATACATATATTTTAAATTATAAACTAACTAAAGGCTATTTGTCATGATGGTTGGGTTAACTTACTATGATTGTGTTCAATAGGATAATATGGACATTTGTAGCATACTATCTTAATATTTTTTTTTTATTATTTGATTTATTTTAATTTAATTTTGTTTAAGATTTAATGTTAAATTCTCATTTGGATTGAAATATTTTTTTTCAATTATGTTGCTTTTTTTCATTATTATATTCTAAAAAAATGCATTTTTCAACGTTAAATTTACTCTACAAATAAATTAATAACCATTACTGACTGTCATAAAAAATAAATTTATTATTAAAATAACTGTAAATACTTAAATTTTGTTTAAGGTTTATTTTAAAAATGATTGTTTAAATATGTAATTTAAGCTTATATATATTTTAAAAATTAGGTATTGTAATATATTACTATATTACGTTGTCTCAGAATGAAAAGGTTCTAATTAAATTTTTTTGCATATTATTATTTAATATTTTTTGTTGTATAATTCGATCCTGAAATTGTATCGATCCGTTGATTATTCAATGAGATGCAGAGAATGAAAAGGTTCTAATTCATACATGAATGATAGGTACGGGCTAAATTAAAAATGTTCTCCTGAATAATTACAAAAATTATGTTAGAACATTTTCATTCTGAGACGACAATAAGTATAAAGATGTTAAGCAATTAATTTAATCAACATTTAAACTTATTATTTAATATGAATAAAAGATTTAATTTATAATCTATTATCTTGATTGTATAATTATGTTTGAATCATTTAACATAGTCTCACATATTATAAAATATTTCTAATAATATAATTTAATGATGAAGGTCATATTAAATAATATGTATTGCCTTTGCATTCAAATGATGACATGCAGGCACTAGTCGTAATAAATAATACAATTTGTGATGTATTTATTATTATTTTTTTTGTAATTTGAATATTAATGTAGTGTCTCAATCTCATTTGTTTCAATCAGTTGAAGTTACGATCAGATAAGTACATCCACTTGCGTGACCATCCATCGCTACTGAAGGAGATGTGGCCAACATTGATTGTTTAACCATTCTCTCAGCTATTCATCTTGGAAGCCCACGCATGATGCATAAAAGAGCCAAACACCATTTTTCTCTTTTGTTTAACACAGGGATCGAAACCGTTTCAAATTTTAACGGTTACGGTTTTAGTTTTTGAGAACGGTTTTCTAAATTTTCTGGTTTTGGTTTAGGTTTTAAGATCGGTTTTTAAATTTTTTCGGTTTTGGTTTCGATTTCAAAAAAGGTTTTTCAAATATTTTATCGGTTTTAAGAACGGTTTTAGAAAACTTTCGGTTTTGGTTTTTGGAACGGTTTTTAAAAATTTTCATTTTATTTTCCTGTCTAATTACTGTAGAGTCGATTTTTATTATCTATTAACTATTATAAGGGCCGAGTTTAAAGCCCTGAAATATGGCTGCATTGTATAATTAGTGTACAATATGCGATATAACAAATTTACGTTCAGCAGAACTAATTTCGTATTATTAACTTGAATATTTCGTACCTAGCTTAGGTGCCTCGTACCTACTTTTGCATTCGACATAATATTATATTGTCATATTATGGTTGAGTCGTTATTCGATTACATTAATATTTAATTGTATATTTCAATACATCACGCTATATTATTTGTATTTGCAATTTTGAATCATAAGTTTAGTAAAAATATATATACTAATATTTCGTAATACCCAGTAATTGCATCGGGATTTTTATCAATACACCCGAACATAATTATTATTTTGTACGAATAATTTCTTCGTACAAAAAAACTAGAATTACAAATAATATAATTAACTTTATGAAATTCAAAGAAATCGACATTAGTTTCAAATTTTAATCGGTTTTTCAAGAACGGTACAAGAATGGTTTTTCAATTCTATGGTTTCGGTTTAGATTTTGAAAACGGGTTTTTAAGGTCTTAGGTTTCGGTTACGGTTTTTTAACCGGTGTTTTAAAGCTTTTGGTTTCGGTTCCAGTTCCGGTGTTCAGAAATGAGAAAACCGCGGTTAACATAATCACAAATCAGTGGAAAACTATATACCAATAATTATTCCACTAAATTGTTATGGCAAAACTTATTTACTCGACGATGGTCGCATATTTGATCTTGATGATATTAAGAGTAATTCTCAATATTTTCTTAAATCCCGTCATATTTTTTACTCAAACCATCATCGAGTAAATAAGTTTCACAATAACTATTTAGTGGTATAATAATTATTGGTATAGTCTCCCACTGATTTGTGATTATGTTAAACAAAAGAGGAAGATGGTGTTTGGCACTTTTGCTCATAATATTAAAACGTACTGTAACAAGTAAAATGTTGTGCTTCTAACTCAGTACCAAAGACTGTATGAACAGCATAAGCTTCATCTAAATATTTTCTACCCACCAACATAATATATTTTGAAAAATAAGAAAATCAAATATAAAAATCAGGAACTGGAACCTTTATGATTTTATCGGTTCGGGTTTAGGTTTCGGTTCTCAAAAACCAAAAATTTCGGTTTCAGTTCTGGTTTCGGTTTTTAAAAATATCGAATTTCGGTTACAGTTTCGGTTTCGGTTAATACCGGGTTTTAACCCTTATTATTTGACTTTTTTTATCAATTAAGTACTATATAAAAAAATGAACATACCATTAATAACCTCTTTTTAGTGACAGGTATTTGTAATTAAGTGTAACTATTTCAGAATTTTAGGTAATATTACAAAAAAAATGGAATAATTATAAAATAATAAATTAAAATAAATAAAAAAATTATTCTTAAACAAAAAATAAGAATGAATTTTTAACACACTTGGGTGACCCATGTTTCTGTTTGATATAATAATTTTTAACTTATTTATAAAAATATAAATTTAAACAATATATACCGCGCTAATGAAGACGGAAGAACAGTTAAGTAGAATTGTCGTATAGAGCATAGTATAAAGAAAAGAGTTAACGATACCCGCATTAGGTTTAGGTATTTAATATAATCAATGCAGGCATATTAGCAAGGTAATTCTACATCAACTATTGCGAATTGCGATTCAATAATAATATTGATATCAATTAGATGGAAATTAAAATTTGGATTTTTGGTACCTATTTCTTTTATGACAAATCTGTTGTACAAGTACACACAATAATAATCTTATTTCTTAGCATTGATAAACTTTCATAGGTCTACAATTCTATAATTATTTATTATAACTAATAATTAGTTATTACCATAGATAAAATATCTATTGGATTTTGGAACCGAAAAAAACCGAAAAAACCGAAAAAACCTCCACATCAAAATATAGGTTTCGGTTCCTAGAAAAATGTATTTAAGGGTTCCGGTCCGGTTTCGGTTCCAAGATTTTCAAAAGGTTTCGGTTCAAAACCGGTCAATTTCGGTACGGTTCCAGTCCCTGATAAAAATATTATATAGTAACAATTGTTATTTAACTTCAAAAGTAGTTCTTTATTAACAGTATACTCAAAAAACTCATAGGAAACAATTGGTAACTGAAAGTATTCCATTAAGTCTGGTAAATGTTTATTCCGATTTTCTCTATTATACTTGATCCATTTCATTAGAGATTTACACACCAATTAATAATTAGAGCACAAACCAGCATAGACGTAGCACAAACGAAAGCCCTTGGTTTGAATTCAAAATTCGGAAGTGGGGGTGCCAGGCACCTAATTATGGGTGTGACTTAAACATTTTTAATTAATTACCTAATTAGTTAAACCTTAATTAGTAACTTAGAAGTGTTAATAATGTGTAACATTGATTTATTTTTAATAAATGAGAAGTAAAATAATATTTATTGATTGTTGGTAAATATTATTAGTGTATTATATGTCTGATGTTGTTGATGGTGGTTGGTGGGATGGTGGTGCGGGGGTGTAGCCCCCTAAAAGTTAAGTTGAGATTAATCATTGTCAGGAACGCTAATTTTTTTTAAGTTTTTGAGTCCCCTTTCTTTTATTATTTCCAATTCGATCACTGGGTATAGGTACAGTTAGGTATGAAAACATAAGTGAACAAAAGGTTGGGTATAATTATACTACACAATTATGAAGGTAATTTAAGACGATTATATTATGTAAATATAAAACTTATTTAAAAAAAAAAAAACAAAATTTATAAAAATACTGAAATAGTTTAAATGTCATGAAATTATTATCAAACACTATTTTAATATAAATATAATGGGTCAAACGATATATTGTGATTTGTTCTAATATTTTTGTAATGACAGCCGTAGTCTGTACATTTATATATTTATCATATCCATTATACACCGATACCGTCCATTTTAATATTAATTGTCTTCCAACATTCCGTCTAGCCAGCAATACATGGTCAATGGATAACAGCTGCCTAAATGTCAAAATAATTGTATTTTAATAGATTTTCGCATAGTTTGCAGTCGTTAGCACATCGTACGATCCAATATATACTATAATAGGTATGGGACGGCACTGATACACCGATAATCTATAATACGTCAATACGGCTATGTAAATTATAATATTAGATTAAAAAAAAATCAGATTTAAATATAATAGTCACCCCTCCCCCATCCTTTGTCTGTCTTTTTAACATTATTTTTTATTATAATATTTGGAAAAACAAATACGTGATTTAATATTAATTTTAAATTCTCTCCCCCTCCAACAGGTGACTTCTAGATCCGCAACTGAGTTAAGTTAAGCAGCTATTTATTTACAGTGTAGTGGAGTTACTTAACATAAATTATATGACACAGCAATGAAATAACTTTTTAAGTAATATGGTTATATTTTATTTTTTTTGTAAAAAATGTATACGTAATTTAAATTTCATTTTAGAGTGTGGCCGCCTTTACAAAAAAGTTATGTACTGTCAGAAAATCTTATATAAATAATACATTTTCAAATATTTAATTAGTGTTTTAAACGTATTCAAAAATTAAAGTAACTTTAAAAAAAGTTTAATTTTTGATAAAAAGTAATTTTAAATAGTAGTTTGTGAAATGTATTGTTATATTTAAACTAATTTAATAATAATATGTTGAGTATTAATTTGTTCATTTGCAAGAACAATACATTTTTACTACTAATATTTAATTACCTTCTGAATAAATTACCAGTAAATTAAATTTTGGTAGAGTTTTAATTAATTTGCAGTATAATTGTGACGTTTTAAAACATTGTAATTTTTTGTAGTGGGTAACGTACTAATGTATAAATGTATAATAGATACGCTTACTATATGAAGCAATTGATAGCCCTCTCAATTTTCGATTTATGACCATCGTAATTGACAATCATTTGTTCTATTAAAACAATGTAAAAAAAAAAATTTAAATTAGGCATTTTATATTTTTAGATTGCTATAAAATGCTGACTGGAAGTAAGAGTTACCGGAAATTCTAGGGAGGATGGCACCCTCCTCAAACGTAGGATTGCCGTTTGATGACAGGAGATGGATTGTAAATTTCGGATTAATATTATTGTAACAATAGAGCCATACTGTGTATTATTTAATTTTCGTACCCATAGCCTATAGCTCAAAAATATTTATTCTCTCAAAAATACTTAAATTCAATACATACTATAACCTATAGGTACCTATGACTGTACAAAAAAAAAAAATATATATAATAATGTGTACGCAATGACACTAATGTCTAATAGTTAAAGTTCATAGTTAGCTTAATTAATCTTAATGTTTTGATTGTGTCATTGTAATATTTTTCAAAATTTCGTGATTTTTTTGAATTTTGTCAAAATTTGAACTTCACAACAGAATGAAACACAAATGTTCACACAAAAATGTGTATATATATTTTTGATATTTTTAACTCTAAAATCACTTATTGCGATGGATTCTGTATTATAATTTTGAACTTTTTGATCGAACTTGCATTTCGAATATTTTTCATTTGAAATATTTGAAAATCAAAGTATTTTTACTGCTCCTAAAGGAGACGGACAGAAAAAACCCGTCATTGTCAAATCTATACGCAGTATCTAAAATATTATAATAATATTAATAATCTAAAAATATTTTGATTTTATTTGTGACATTTATATTTTCTTTTATGAAATGCTTGAATTTTTTCAATTAATGTAGGTAGGTATATTATCATAACATTTTTGTTCATGTCAGTTTTAAATATTCTGTACAAGGTTTTTATCTAAACAAAAGTGGTTCCTACCAGTTACCACACTTGACAAATATGGAAAATACATTGATTTTAATATTATATAAGTATTTAAAGATCAATTGTTTGCGAAATGTCTTAAAATTAAAATCAATTTATTTTCTAGGGATTGATAATTTAATATTAGGTTCTTTATAAGTGATTTTTAACATACACAATACACATCCAAATAATACCTATGTACCAACGATCATAGACATTAGAAGTTCCAATTTCATTAGCTATTTAGCAGACTTGGTAGAATACTTTTTAAAAGTATTTCAAATACATATTCCGAATACTTCAAAAAAAGTATTCAGAATAATTATTCGAATACTTTATGATATTAATATTCCTAAGTATTTGGAATTCTTCACAAAAAGTATTTCAAATATTTTTCGAATAGTTTTTTTTTTGTAGATTTAGATTTTAATAGCAAAAATATTATTTTTTTAATTCTGTGTTCATAAATTAATATTATTATAATCTCGATAATACTCATTACACACCTATCTGGCTATCTATTAGTTATAAATTATATTCAAATCAATATAGTTAATAAGTTATAATTAGTAATACATAACAGTATACCTATATAAGAAAAATGTGTAAAAAATATTCAAAATACTGTATTGAATACTTTCAAAAAACTTTCCAAAGTCATACTTTCCAAGTCTGCTATTTAGTATTTTTGGAACAGATTATGCAGTATGAACATAACAGAGACGTTACAAAAGTAAGAGATGAACCACGAACGATAAGAATAATAATATTAAATATATTAATTTGCAGTGGTGTGGTGAAGATAATTTTTTGAGGCCTGTGCCTCGACATAAATGGGTGGGTTGTGGGGTGTACTGATGTGAATTGACCTATTATAAAACGTTTAGGTAAGAGCATTATCTGTGCTCGAGATTCAGTGATTTTTCAATATTTTAATTTACAAGCAAGGTATGTGAAATATTATATACGCTGTTAACTACTCGCGGGTATTTGTTCACAAAGCTCGCAGTAATTATTGACTTTCCGAATATTTCAATATGTTTACCCAAACAAACGATTAAGTGCCTGTTCATTTTTAATTAAATCTGATAAAGTTTGAAAAAAATAGAATAATTATTATCAACGAGACAGCAATTCTCAACTTAAAAACCTTGTGAGGAGAATTCTCATATGCGAGCAATGTTACAGCAATTTAAAACTTTTGAACAAACTTTTTGTAGTACTTTTCAGTACTTTTTGTACTTCGAAAAATATTCTAGGTATTTGAAACATTTTGCCATCATTTTATGTCCACATAACGAAATTTTCAAAATATAGATTAATATATTATTTAACTTATTCATACAATCAATAATCATCATACTGACCATGGTCTTTGGTCGTTCTACACTGGTATCATATGGACTTATAAGTTATAAGTTAATATTATTGTTATTATTATTATTAATATTAATATTAATATGATGTTGAAATATGTTTTTTATCTAGTATATTTTACATAGTCACAATTACTGTCTATCTAGATATAATTTAATAATGCGATATATTTTTGACGAAAATTTTTTCAACACTTCAATCTACAATGGTATCATTGAAAGAAAAATTAATTACCATTTAGGTACCAATATAAAGATAAATACATGAATAAATAATAAATTGGCTGACACTGACCATCTCCGCTCAGAATAATTTAGTAGGCAGTAAGTTGAATTTTTATTATAATATTAGAACAAAATAACTAAAATCGTCATTCTTGGATATTTAATATGTAATTTAGTCCAAATTTGGACATAAAATAACTATAAAAAAAAAAACAATGTTTTTATATTTTTGAGATTTTTTGGTTACAGAATGATCTATAAGTTAGGTATACGTGGAACATTGTTTTAAATTTACAATCCTTAGATTTAAAAGTTGAACATTTTATACATTTTTAACTACAAAATAATTATTTAATTTTAAATTTGATAAACTATATCAAAATTTGAACTTTAAATGCTTATAAAAATAAATTATGAGCATGGATTTTAATGTTTTTCAAATGTTATTGTAACAATATATTAAGAGCCGTGTGTTAAATTCTCACGCTTTTTTACTCAACAAATAAAATTGCATGGACATTCTAGAAAAAAAAAATACAATTGGAAATTGAAAATATCCCTAAACAGTTCAAAACAAATCAACATTTTTGAAAAATTTATCGTGTATAGAAAATGCAAATACAAACAACCAGTCAAATTTCATATAGGTATGGTATAATATTATGTTCATTTCTTTTAGAGTTACACCAAACACCAAAATCAATTTTGTCAAAAACCGATTATTTGTCCACCCAAATGCACCAACTAGATTCACTTTCCCATGGAACTGAGCTTAACATAACCGGGTAAAATATTTCAATGCAATTTATTTAATCCACGCTACTACACAGATATCTGTAATAAAGATTTATAACAATAAAAAAAACATGTGATCTTGCGTGTATGCGATGCACTGCCTTGCAATTGACTTACTGCTGAGGTTACTTAATGAACCGTGAAATGATTTGGACCCCAATGCAACGCTGTATATTTCGTTGCCACTTCTATACGCCGTGATGAATCTCGTAATTAAATGATCACATCTGTATCGTACACTAACCTCGTTACGGACTTTAAGGTGGTAGTATACTATGGTGTTAACCGTATAGGAAATATATAGGAATAAAGTGATTATTGTAATAAATAAATGTTTGACACTATCGTCAATATCAGACGTAGGCTAGGTACAAGATTATATTAATTATATTAAAATGATACACAACTGTGGAGCAGGGGGGGTCACTTATAACTATGTAATTAATAATATAACAATTTTATACGTAATGCCAAAGCATAATATATTGAATACAAAAGTCAGTCAGCGTTACGTGTCCGCGACGTGGTGGGTGGACTGCAACATCAACTAGTGCGGGACAGCCTCATGACATTGACTGTATGTGGTAGAAAACGAAACAGCGAACAATACGCACGTTGATGATTTTTTCGGCGAACAACACGGCACAACGGTAGACAGATCGTAAACGATGAAGCGGCGCGCGTACAATACACACGGTGCTTACAATAACGTAGGTAAGATCTACGCGTCAGCGAACAATACGGCACAACAATAGTTATTATAATAAGTAACAAATCTTCATAATCGTAATTATGAAGGATAAAAAAGAACGGAACGCTGCAATAGCGGAAAAAGGGATGGTTATTTTTTCAGTAAAAAACCATTTATAAACAAAAATTTCCATATGAAATATCAAAATCCCTGTTTGAGCACCTCACGGGGTTGGTCCTCTCCCTTTTTAAATTAGCATATCTTCTGCTCAGAGGTATAATCTATCTGTGTATATAAAAATATCTGATGCCGTTTACTTCGTTGCCCATCAAAATTGCCAACTCTATATGAATAATATGATTTACATTTCATCATGGCAACCATTTATATACAAAACATTCCATCGGAAATATCCAAATAATATATAATTGGTTTCCATGGTAATATGGAAACACAATTGGATGGAAATCTCAAAATAATATATAAATGGTTGCCATGGTATTATGAACACACACACACACACACACACAAGTTCCGTGGAAGTAATTAATTCTGTTACCAAAAAATCTAAGAAAGACATTAACACGTTTATTTTCATAATTATTTTAAGTTCAAATTTAGACGAAATTACATGTTAAGAAAACAAGAATAACTAAAATGGTTATTTTGTTGTATTTTTATAGTATTAATTCAGTTTATCGGCTACCGTATTTATAATAATATAAATATAATATAAAATATCCACACTGACAAACCGTCACCGCTCAGAATAGTTTTTTGTATACAATGATATTATATATCATTGAATTCAAATTTAATACCATCCATTATACATCGACTCACTGGAAACCTACTTTACAGCAGAGCAACATCCACTTACCCACCTTTTTTTTTTTTGGTCAAGGGTTGATAAATCTTACTCAAAACAATTTGTAATTAATTTTCATGATTTTGATAAATTTTGACATTGAAGAAAAGATACTAGAATTGAAAATCGAATTATTCTTTCGAAAACTTATCGTGTACTCATTCAAAAAAAAAAAAACAATCATTGTAAAATTAATACAATATATATACAAGGTTGGGCATTAACGAGTTAAAAAGTTAAAGATAAGTTAAAAAGTTTATTTTAACTTTTTAACTTAACTAGTTACTTTTGGCTTTTCATTAACTTACTAAATTTCTTTTTTAATTATCGTAAGTCAAGTTAATTTATTTTGTCTTTAATTTTATTATATTTTACTATTTTAGTCTATTTCGTTTTCATGTCAAAAAATATTTACAGTAAATTGTTTAAAGTTTAAAATTGATATCATTCAAATCTAACACATGGAAATACTGTATCAAACAAAAACACTAGTCTATAATTTAGTTTTGGGTTGGAAAAAATTAAAAAGTTAAATACGCTAGCGTTGTATAAACAAATTAACTTTTTTTAACTTGATAAAAAGTTAACAAAAAGTGTTTATTAACTTTTAATTTAACTGAGTTAACGTATAGTTAAATTGACTTTTAACTTTTTGTTATTTTTGCATATTAACTTAACTTAACTGTGTTAAAAACCCATTCACTGGCCCAGCCTTGCATATACAAGCGGCTAGGCATTAATGAGTTAAAAATTTGAAGTTAAGTTAAAAAGTTAATTTAATTTAATTTTTTTAACTTAACTAGTTAAGTACTTTTGGATTTTCATTAACTTAACTGTTAACGTATTACATTTATTTTTTAACTAATGTGAAATTGACGAATTAATTTTTTATTTTAAGTCGTAAATGAAGTTAATTTATTTTGTTTTTAATTTTATTATATTTCACTATTTCTGTCTATTTCGTTTTCATGTCAAAAAATATTTACCGTGAATTGTTGAAAATGAAAAATGTATATCATTCGAATCTAACTTATATGGAAATACTGTCTAAAGTATAAAAACTATAGTCTATAATTTAGTTTTGGGCTGAAAAACAATTAAGTACGATAGCGTTGTATAATCAAATTAACTTTTTTTTAACTTAATAAAAAGTTAACAAAAATTATGTATTCACTTTTAACTTAACTGAGTTAACCTATAGTTAAATTAACTTTTTGTTATTGGTGCATATTAACTTAACTTAACTGAGTTAAAAAAAATCATTAACTTACCCAGCCTTGTATATAGGTCAAAACTGTTATTACCTAATTAATTGACCGAAAATAATTATACCGTTTTTTAAATGCTATTGATTAATTGTAAGCATTCAGTGAAAATTATAAGTATCTATACCGTCAATATTTTTTTTGAATTACAACAAGATAAGAAAATCGTAAGAATCATTGACTTACTATTTGAAAAAAAATGTTCGACGCTTTTGATGAAATTAGCAAAATTCTAATTTCAGACACATGTACAAATATATTGCGGATTGACGCTCAATTTTTTTTTAATTACAGTTATAACTATTTATAATTGGAACCTATTGTATTCAATTTTTAAGTTATTGGTCGACAATAATTGAAATTAAACTGTACAATATCAACAATTTCCCGTGGCTATTACAGCTCAAAAAGAGTACTTATTTTGATAATTTCATCAAGTATGGACAATTGTTGAATAAACATTTGATGAAAATTAAATTAATTACGTTTGAGTTTTTGATTTACAAGTTTACAACTGGTTTTGAGTTAAAATCAACATTGTTCCTTAATTTTATTTTGGTTTTTTGAAACTATGGTTTTAACTTTTAATTAAGAATATATTATATACTAGTAACTAATGGATAAACGGATACGACGGTCGACGGGGATATATAAGGTGTTATAAAGTTTATACTTATGTTTATATTTCTAAGCTTCAAGTTGATAATTTGTATAAGTTAAAAGGAAAACTTTAAGGAAAGTCTGTAATGTGATATATAGTGCACATCTGTAGTGAGCGAATTGTGGCAGTCAAGTTGATACTGCTAATAATATAGTGGTCACCAAATGGTATGACAACAAAGTTGTCCATGTGATTTCGAACTACCAAGGACCACTTCCAATACATAAAGTAAAAAGGTGGTCTGTTGCTGATAAAAAATATATTGATATTCCTAGGCCAACATCAATTGCAGAATATAACTCATTTATGGGAGGTGTGGATCTACACGATATATTAGTTGAAATTTACAGAGTAAATATTAAAGTAAGAAGATTTTACCTACGTATTATTTATCATTTAATTGACATGTGTGTTGTCAATTCGTGGCTTTTGTATCGGAGGCACTGTAGGCAACTTAAGATAAAAAAAGACTACAAGTTTATTGAAATTTAAATCAGAAATAGCACATGCTTTATTGCAAGCTGGTAAAAATAAACCGAATAAAAGAGGAAGACCATCATTGTCAACTACACCACCAACTAAAAAAAAAAGATTATTTGCTTCAAGGCCAGTAGGTGATGTTAGGTTTGATGAAGTAGCTCATTGGCCTCTTCCAGTTACAAAAAAACAACGATGCAAACATTGTATAACAAGTTATACTACAAACACATGCAGTAAGTGTAATTTACACTTATGTTCAAAAATTGACAAAATGTGTTTTATTGCTTTTCATAAAAAATAGTAACTTTTTGTGATAATTATAATACTTTTAACTACCTATCAAGACTGATAAAGAGATAACTATTAAAATATTCAATAATGTACCTATTAGTATAAATAAGTTCTTGAAATTCTAAAAAAGAGTCCCTTTGGATTTTATTTAATTTTGGTTGTTTTAAGTAACTTTTTTTAAATTTTTATTATTTTATTACACATTTGTTTTGTTTAATAAAATCATATATTTGTTGTTTTATTTTAAAATTTGTTTTAAATTGTTCAATTATATACCTACATATTTTTTTTTAATATTATACATTGAATTTGTGTTAAATTGTTAAATTATGTATATGCATTGTTAAAAAATATTTAAAAAAAAACATATATGAATTGAAGAATTTATTATTTTATGCGAGTTCCAAAAGCCCAATGATGACTTTAGGAATCATACCTGTATATTCCGGGTGAGTTGATGAAAAATAAAAAAATCATATTATTTTGTTTATTTATAACCCATTTGATAAGGTATAAAAAGGATTTTTTTTTTCAAAAATTGAGCAGTTGGGCTGGAAAGGGTTAACTATAAAAACTTAAAACAATAACAATTTTAACTGAATAAATTAAAAACAAAAATAATTAACTGAATAAGTTAATTTCTACCTTTGTGTTTCTACCTATTTTAGGGTGTATGATGATTTCAAAGGACCATTCCACAGATTGAACTTGTAGCAAGCGTATCTACCGAAAATATTGAAGGCGTCGATGGTAGGCAACCAAATTTGCATGCACGACCTAAGCAAGCTAACTTAAGACGGTTCCAGTCGGTCGTATACGCAGGCATTAACGGAATTTTAAATGTTGATCAACTTTTTTCAATTAAAAATAACCGATGAACGTATTGATTTTACATTAATGTATGTTTTTTTTTTGTGTCTGTCGTCACCTTTTAGGATTGTAAAAATGCTTGGATTTTTTTTAAATAATATCTTTTCTGATAGGAAACTGAATCTAGTTGGTAATTTGGGGGATCAAAAGTAAACACAAAATCTGGTTTTTGGTGAGCCTCTAAAACAAATGACGTAGGTACATGAAACTTTGACTGAATGTTTATATTATCATTTTCTATACACCATAACATTTTCCAAATATTTTGAATTATTTTGAGCTGTTTACGGACATTTTCAGTTTCCATTTTTTTTAGTTTTTTTTATATTTAATATCAATGAAATTTTATTTTTTGGTTAAAAAAGCTTGAAAATTAAATAGTAGGCTCCTATTATATTATTTCAAAAGCAGATGAAAAAAATTAAAATTCAATAGCCATATTTTTTTTTTATAAGCATTTAAAGTTCAAATTTTATAGCTAAGGATTGAAAATTGAAAATAAGATTCTACGTAAATAGGTTATATATAAATTACTTTATACACATTAATATCATCAAATATAATTAGTAATATCACAGACTGACTGACCGTTTTCACTCGGAATCGTTTTTCTTATACAATGAATATCATTGAATTCAAATTTAAGACCATCCATTACAGTGACCCCCTTGTTATCTACTTTACAGCAGAGTGACATTCACTTACCAACTTTTTTTTTATTTTATTTTATTTAGTGTATTTATAATATGACAGTGTTACAAAAACCATTTTGTGAAATGAAGTTGTTAGAAGAAAACACATATTTATTATTTTTTTATTGGTCTAGAGCCGGCTACTATCGCCATCAGATATTATAGGGGTTACGGTTATAATGGTTGGTCTGGTTGGTACGGTCGGTAAGTTGTGTGATTGATATTCAGCCACTGAGCTGCGCCGAGCCACAAATATATAATTTACGTGCATAAGTGCATAATTTTATTTGTAATTAAATTAAATATAATATAGGCATTATGATTCTATATAATACCTACCTATGGATATTTTTTTAGCTAGCTACCTACCTATATTCACACAACTAATTATTAATATTTCGAGAAAACTTATTTTGGCTCAATCTATTAATGAAAACATTGCATGGGATGTTCACAATAAAATATGAATCAAAGTATACCCCTTGTCTTATTATACCACTTTAACCCATGGACTGCAGGGCTTGAAACCGATAATTTATAAAATATAGTTGTGCTTTAAATGTTAATAGTTATTACTTATTATTATGGCTTGCAAGGCTGGGCATTAATGAGTTAAAAGTTAAAATTAAGTTAAAACGTTAAATTAATTTTAATTAAGTTATTTTAATTAACATGTTAACTCGAAGTTAATTTTATTTCAAAAATATCTAAATTAAGTTAAGTTTCGTAAGAAGAATAATGCACATTTTGTGTTTTTACTTTGGTATACCTATCGTTTTAAAATTCCCCAGTCATTTTATTAAACGTAAAGAAAAACTATATTAAGAAACCATATTGTGGAATTTTTTATTTTTACAAATTACCAAATCTTAACTTTACACTAAGTTAGGTTACTTTTTTTTCAAAGTTAACTTTTAACTTAACAAATTAACGAAAAAAATTATGAGTAACTTTTAACTTAACCATCATTGTAAAATCAATACATATATTTATAGATTATACATATGTCACATTTAATTTTCTGTATTAAAAAATAAAACTAAAAATATTGTACTATACGTGTAAAGTAAGCGTCTGTAAATTAAATAGAAACTTTTTGAATAATGTATTAGAATTCAACTTCTTTTATTTGTCAAGTCTTTCTGTTGCACTCTAATATAGTTTATATACAAATAATTTGACAACATTTTTAACCTGAAAAAAAATTATGCTACTTAAACTTATGACAAAAATTGTGAAAATTATACGATTAAGAAATAATTTAAGAAATATACTCATGTCAGCAAATTCCGAAAAAAAAATGTTAATAATCTTCTTAGAAACTTATAATAATATAAGTTCCGAATGCTCAAAAATATGCTAGATATTAAAACTTTTGGAGTAATATATTTAGCTCATGTTCAATCAGTTTTCTCGTATTGTGTATCATTATAGGGATGTAAATACTCCACACATATTAATGTTATATCTACGACTATTCATTTATTGATTACAATTTATTATACATTGAAATTCAAAGTTGTATGCTACTATTTTAATTTACTCAGAATTTAAAGTTAGAACTATTCAAGTTTATGAACGGGACATTTTATTGTATACCTATGTATAAAGTAAATAAAAAATATACATTTAAAATCCCAATAGCAACCAAAACGTGTTTATAGTGTTTTAATGTATTAAAACAAAATTTTTAACAAAATAACAATCACCAAATAAGAAATCGAGTGATTATCCAATATTGTAAAAATATGAACTTCAAAACGCTCATAAAAATGTAATTTGATTTCTTGTCGACATTTTTTTTTTTGTTGATAAAGGTGAACAAACTTATAAATAATCTATTATAACATTTTCAAATCTTAGATTTAGAAAGACAATTGTTTATGAATTCTCAACTCAAAATAGTTTGGTAGTTCTTGTGATTTTCCGTGTAAGAGAAATAAAAGTACAGCAGAGCGACAACGGCTTTTCCACTTTTTTTTTGTGAATTTTCATTTGTTTTAGTAAAATTATGTAGTTTTTGTCTTTCTATATTTGGAAAGTCATGTTTATCATTAGTTTTTTTATTTTTACGCTGGTAATCGCTCATATGAGGAACCATACCCATTGTTTCGTGTAATTTTTCCGATGTATTTATGTCTTCATTTATAACGCCATACAATCGCTTTCTAGTGGAATAACTTAATCTCAAAATACAGTATTTAAAATACCAATCAAATACTATAAATAGTTAAGTATTTGAGTAATACTCAAATACCTTTCAGAAGTATTTGAAATAATCTTCAAATACAAAAAAATCTTTTTATTTTTTTTTAGTTCTGAAGTAATTTGGTATAATCAAAAATTTGTTTATGCATTTTATAAACAGATTCGTTTAATAACCAAAATTCTGATTAGTCATTAGTTGCACCACAATAATGTACTTTACTCTACAGAGTTAAATATTAATTTAAAGCTATATGTATTTGGATATCTCATACATAGATATTAAAGAATGGATAGGCCATGTATGCTTATCATTGAGGAACGAACATGAAAATATTTTGAGGTTATAGAGGTCTTAACACAAATAGATAACAGTATTAGGAGATGAAAATAATTTATAATAAGACCGCTATTAGAATGAGAGGCATTGATAAAATCAGTCCTTCTCTCTTCCCCATTTCGGCACACGACCCTCTATTTTATTAATGTAGCCAGGGCCTATCCATTCTTTAATATCTATGATCTCATACCGTCATGTCGTTGACGATAAATGATAATGATAATCATTGATAAAAATGTATTAATGGGTATAAAAAGATAGTAGGTATACTAATAATTAGTAATAATATGCTCGTATAATTCAATAATTATAAAGTATAAACTATAAAGTATAATAGACGTTATATATATATTCTTTTATTGACTTAAGCTAATAGTGATACTGACTACACATATATCTTTTCGATTGTTCGTCGGCAATAAACTTTCTCCTGGAAAAAAAAACATTTAATCGACGAAAACAGATACCAAATTGTCAGTAAGGCACAAATGATAAATATATTATAATATTATATTCTTATAATATTTAAGCAAAACGACGACGGCGTGGTATTTTTATTTAAGAAGAATAATTATAAGTAGAAACTAGTTAAGAACTTAAAGAATAAAAAAAGTATTCAATAAAATAGTATTCAATACTTTGTAAAAAAAAGTATTTAAAATACCATCCAAATACTTCAGTATAAAAAGTATTCAATACGGAAAAAAAGTAATTGAATACTTTTACACAAATACTTTACAACACGGCTTAGTGGCTGTAAATAACTCAGATTTAAATCATTTTGATTATCTATTGCTGCAACATTTTTCTGTTCTTCTAAAAATGATCTTCTGTCACCGCCGTTTAGGGTCATAAAACTGCTTCGATTCTCTTCAACAGTATCCATTCGATGGGAAAGTGAATTGAGTTGGTAAATTCGGGAGGTAAAATTTGGTTTAAAGTTCTCAATAGATAACAAAATTGCCGTGAAAAACAACATAAAAATTAAGCTAAAACGGAAAAGATCGAATTTTGGTGTAACAAATGAATGTATACATGAGATTTTCACTCATTGTTTATATTGGCATTCTCTATAGGTTAGGTTAACTGTTTAGGAACATTTTCATTTTCAATTTTACTAGTTAAATAATATAAGTTCCGAATGCTCAAAAATATGCTAGATATTAAAACTTTTAGAGTTATATATTTTGCTCTTGTTCAATCAGTTTTCTCGTATTGTGTTTCATTATAGGGATGTAAATACTCCACACATATTAATGTTATATCTACGACTATTCATTTATTGATTACAATTTATTACACATTGAAAATCAAAGTTGTATCCTACTATTTTAATTTACTCAAAGTTTAAAGTTAGAACTATTTAAGTTTATGAACGGGGCATTTTATTGTATGCCTATGTATAAAGTAAATAAAAAATATACATTTAATAATCCCAATAGCAACCAAAACGTGTTTATAGTGTTTTAATGTATTAAAACAAAATTTTTAACAAAATAACAATCACCAAATAAGAAATCTAGTGATTATCCAATATTGTAAAAATATGAACTTAAAACGCTGATAAAAATGTAATTTGATTTTCTTGTCGAAATTTTTTTTTTTTTGTTGATAAAGGTGAACAAACTTATGAATAATCTATTATAACATTTTCAAATCTTAGTTTTAGAAAGACAATTGTTTATGAATTCTCAACTCAAAATAATTTGGTAATTTTTGTGATTTTTCCGTGTTTTGTCAAGATTTGAACTTTAAATGCTTATAAAAAATAATTGTGACTGAGGATATTTAATATTTTTAAACTGTTTCTAAACCGTTCCAAATAAATCAAAATATTTTGAAAATGTTATCGTCTACCTATAGAAAATGCCAATATAAACAACCAGTGAAAAGCTCATGTACCTATATACATTTATTTGTTACACCAAAAATCGACCTTATCCGTTTAGCTTAATTTTTATGTAGTTTTTCCCGACGCTTTTGTAATCTATTGAAAACTTTAAACCAAATTTCACCTCCCGAATGCACCAACTCGATTCACTTTCCCATCGAACATATACTGTTGAAGAGAATCGAAGCAGTTTTACTGCCCAAAACCATGTTGACAGACACTCAATAAAATAAGAATAAAAAAAAAAAGCACGCATCATCGCTCCGCTCAGAATCTAAAACAACTCTAATTTAATTGTACATTTGTACCACGTAATCATACAGATTTTCGTACACAGAGCCCAATAATTAAAGGAATTCATTTTTCCCGTTAATATTTTATTAATTAATTAGCTAATGTTGATAATTTAACAACAATAATAAACATATTAACACTATTTTATACCAGTTTTAAATGTCTACTACTATGTTAATTATTATTAGTTAAGTAGTGTAAATTTATAATAATTTTCTTTATGTACTCATAATAATATGAACCCAGCTCATCCGTTTTTAAGCACTCTTATGCTTATTGAAAGATATTGCAAACCTGTTATTAATGTTTTATTTTTATTTTTTATTATTAATGAACATTTTCAATTTGTTTTATGCATTACTTTACAAGTTAATACGTTTTTAAATAGGTAATTAAGTACTGATATAGATGTGTCAAACATTTATATGTATACGCTTTGAGATATTTTATTGTCGTTGGTATTCTGAACCTACTATAGTAGGGATAAGTACCAAAGGCACATTTTACTGCTCGCCAGAATGAGATTGTTTTTATTTGTATACAAATATAAAGTACACCAAGAATCAAATCAAGTCCTCGGAGTAATATTTTATGTTAAATATTCTTGGATACCTCATTAGCTCACATTCTACACCTAAAACAACCTAGCTTCAACAGAATCAATATTATTTATTTATTATAAAATAAACGGCTGAGCTCTTTGTATAATTAGGCATATAAACATGACAGGTAAGATAGCAATACAATTAGTAAAAATGATGATATATAACATAAAAAATACCAACAATGACTGTACCTATAAGAAATACATAGAATCCTAAAAACTATGTAGTAATATTAGATTATGCATATTAATAATCGATCGTAATATTAATTATACAAACTTAAGAAATATTAAATGTAAAAACATGATCCATTATATTTTAAACGTAAAAATAAAAATATTTTCATGAAAAAGCTTAGCATATAAATTTATCACATTAAAAATATTTATTTATGTAGTGGAAAATTTAGGGTCGAGTCTGCTTTTCTTCACAGTCAGTATAATGAACATACCAGTGACGTTTCTAAACGAAGAAAAAAGACAATAGTAATAAATAACAGTATATAACAACAGTAGTTATTTAACAAATATATTAAAATATTCTTACTCTGCAGATATGGGAACAGTAGTTCACTTTTCTACATTTACACGTTATTGTTGCAGGTATGTTGCAATGTCCCTCGTCGCACTAAAAAAAAAAACAAAAAAAATATTTATAATATAATCTATACTTATAGTATTGTAGAAGTCATAAATAAGTATACTTAATAAATACATTGAATAAATAATAATGGATATAGGTAACCAAACTCAACATGTGCAATGCATTTTGTATTACAGTACACAAAGTGAACAACCTGCAGACTGTGAAATAGATTACACAATGTTGAATTGGAGTGACCGTTTCATAAAAAAGTGTCCATTTTGTGAAAAATTTTTGAATTTTACGGAAGTGTAAAATATCCGTTTCCATTTCATGAAATGATTGATTTCATGAAATGGCTACAACATATATATTACGGACCATCCGAATATTTTTTCAGAATGAAAATCGTGATAATTGCCAAAAAATAGTAGTTTTTGACAAAAAAAGACGTGGTAGTGAGGCCCCTTCAACAATTTGGGTGGTACATTTTTAGCAAGTTAGAACCATCAGTATTTAATAATATAAATATTGATAAAAAAAATTGATGCAATTAAAAGTATGTTACTACTTACTAGTACTTGTAACATACAATACAACAAACATGAATTAAAACTATAAATTTGTGTAGCACTATAACAGGTTATAAAGATCTCTTGAATATTTAAACTTTCGTTTTAACTTATAACATAGATTTTTAAAAATTATCTATTCACAATCTATTATTATGTTAAAAAAATATGAAGTGTTAAGTTTTTATAAAAAAATATAAAATATTAATGAATTTTACGTACTTTGAAATTAACGGTTTGTGGTGGTATAAAAGTACCATTGTCTACTTCTCTCATTTGACCTGATGGCCCATTAACTGATTGAGATGTTGTTATTGTAGGTGTTGATGTTGTAGTATCTGACAACAACGCTGTTCCTTGCAGCAGAGGACTAATGGGTTTAGTTGGCATAAGAACTGCTCTCAATTGACCTGATGGCTCCTTAACCAATTGATACAGATTGTTATCAATAAAAATAGTATTACATACAGCTGTATGAGGATAACTGTTTGCAACGGTGTTT
This sequence comes from Acyrthosiphon pisum, assembly GCF_005508785.2. Classification (NCBI taxonomy): domain Eukaryota; kingdom Metazoa; phylum Arthropoda; class Insecta; order Hemiptera; family Aphididae; genus Acyrthosiphon; species Acyrthosiphon pisum. Next base: position 22,908,792 of record NC_042495.1, read on the forward strand.
TTATTCTGAATCTTTTGTTGGAATATCCCACATGTGGTTGTTGGTGGTGTTAATGACTGACTCGTTACTATCGACGGTTCTATCGCGGTATTACCAATAACTTGGGCCTTACTAGCAATTAGCACAGGATTATGTCTAAAAATATAACAGAACCAATTAATGCTGGAATTTAATTTTAATTACAATACATATGTCCAACAGTAGATACATAACGTTAACAACAACTGCTACTCGACACTAACGCGCCTCGAGGTGTTTTTTCATTAGGATTTTTAAAACTAGTGCGTAATAATTCGCTGAAAATTTAAAATTGACAACAAATATTTTACACTTTTTCAATTTATACATTTATTAAACAAGATAATCAACGAATCATGTTTCATATTACACTTAATTATTTTTAAACAACTTCAAACTATAAAAATATGAAAAAGAAAAAACGCGCACCTTATATCTATCCTAAATTGAAAATCCCTGATTAGAGACAAAACCTTGCATTAGCGTCGAGTCGCGGTTGTTATGAAATGCACTACACTGCTATACTAAGAAGTATTATGGATTTGGATTTTCTAATAATTAAGATATTAAATATTGTTAATTTTAAAAAGCAGAGGTTTAGTAAATATTTATAATACGTATTTAAACCTCTACAACTTAATCAATATTAATATGACTATTCCATATGTAATTAATGTTACTAAAAGTTTATACATATAATATAACTTACAAACATTAATTGATATTTTAACTACAACTATAAATCAGGTAAGATTGTATATCTAGGTATAATAGGTACTATATAATAAAATATTTATTACATATAATACTAATAGATGTTATTAACTTATAGGTCAATACCAATGTACCATTTACGGGTGGGAAGAGGTTCATGAAACAAATAGCTTAAAATAAGAATCAATTATTAAAAGATCAATTATTGATCTAAATATTTTGAAAAATGCATTGTGGATAGTAAATATGGCTAATTACAATGTACTAATAGCTGTAGTGGCGGAAAGTTCAATAGATGATATTTTTAGAATAACAAAATCGATTATGACAAAACTATTGGTGTTGTGTTAATGTTTCCGTTTTTCCGTATTATTTAAAAGCAAATATAAAACGTGTATTCAGACCAAAAATAAGGGAGGAAGTGGGTAACCACTTGCATTTTTTTAGATTTTTTGATTACAATATGAACTTCTTATGAGAGACTTTGTTTTGAATTGTCAATCATTAGCAATAAAAATAAATATTTTTAAATTTTTAAACTACAATATTAGAAATTATCGTGGTTTTGATGAATTTTGTCAACATTTGGACGTAATATGCTTGTATTAAAAATTCTTCCTGTGTAACTAACATTTTTTAACTGCTGATAAAGAAATTATGAGAAACCATGTATTAAGTCTTGAAAGTTTTTGAGTCAGAAAAAAAAACTAAAAAAATAAATGTCAAACGTATATATATATTTATAAGGAACTCAAAAAGAGTAAAATATTTTTAAATTTGACCTTGTATGGAAATGCTAATATACATACTTGATGAAAATTCGAAGTATCTACGGTTAGGTATTTATTTGTCAGTTAGTACCTTCCATAAAAGAAAATCGACTAAAACTGTGTCTAAATATTATATGGTATGGCAACTAAACAGTCCGTAACAGTTATTAGATTTTTTTTCAAATGACTTACGTGCAAGTTCCTTCTTGATTTTTAGAAAGGGACTGGTGGGGCATTGCTTCATTAGAGTTGATAGGGCTTTGAATTGTTTCTGTCACTGGTGTATTGTAATTTGAATGCTGTAAAGTTGATAAAACCACAGAATCTGTATGCTCTGAACTATAATAACAATTAAAAGTAGCATTATCAATTAATAATGAAAGATCTTCGTTTGAGTCACTGGTGACAGCATTAATTACTGCTTTAAAATATCCCAGGCTGTTTTCCGTCTTTAAAAAGTACAATGGCATGCGATCGGTGACTCCGGGGTCAGTATCCCGACTATCATTAATTACACTTAATACATTCATGCAGTCAGAATAAAATGATTTTGACTGGAACGTAGCAAAAATGTTGGGATGGTTACATTCATTATTTATTAAACTTTCTGGCAACAATTTTTTAACAATTTCAAAGAGTTCTTGACAATTATTACCGAATTTCGTCTGATCCAAAACTCGAAGAACAGTTAGTATACTCAGAAAAAACATTATAAATGCTGAATAAAAATCAACTTTTTTAAAAGATGATGTAATGTCTATACATTTTTTGTTCAACTTTGTTTCTAAAATCCTATTATATCTTTCATGTAATCGGCGGGCATCACATATATATTTAATTTTTTCAGCTTCGGATCTTTTTTCAGTAGATTCATCCAATTGTGCTTCGAGATATTCGTTAGACATTGATATTACGTTTATTATATTTGCAATAGTCACAATATTAACTTGTACGGATTTGCTAAAATACTCATTATGTAATGTTTCAATTTCAATTAAATTCCATTTTACGTGATTTTTGCCATTTACAGGTGGTTTAGTTTCATTTGTTTTGTTGCTAGATAAATATGCTTCATCTACCATTTTCTTAAAATCCTTAACCCAGATCTTAGGTCTTACATTTTCAGCAGAAGAGGTCGCAGATTCAGTAGCACAATCAATAACCGTAGGTACCTCCTTAGTATTGGCAGAAGAAATTTCATTATTGGGTCTTAATGAAGACTTGACTTTTGATTTAAATTGAGTTTCTCCCTCTCTGAATTCCAATTTCAAAATATCTATTCCGTTTGTATCTAACTTCTGTTTTTTTTTAACAGGCTCCTCATCTATTGATATATTATTTTGTTTAGATGTATTACCATCCTCTTTAGTTGTATTTTCCAAGCTCCTAAGAATTGATAAAATTACAAAACTTAAATAAGTATTTTGAGTTAAACGTCATATTATTATTCATAATATCCACGTATTAAAAAATGTATTATTTGTATTTTATCATAGATTCTAAAAGGGCTATATAAATCATTTATTTTAAGTATAAATTAAATATAAATCTAACTCATTGGTAATGTTACACATTGTTCGAAAATTGAACCAATACAAATGTTTTATAGATAAGCTGAAAGGATATAATGAGTGTGTAGTCTACCCATTCTACTATTTAGGATATAATGGTATAATCGAAATGTTTATTGTTCGTCTTGACAATAAGCAACCATCATAATAATACTATATTATATATTATTATTTCTTAAATTAAAAAAAAAATACGTTCAGATATAATATTGAGATATAGTGGTTTGCTAGTAATTGTTGCAATGGACAAAAGAGACAAGACAACTTAACACCCAACAATTGAACCAGAAGTACAACTTAGATCAATAAATTATCTATTCTAATGGATGGGCTGGCTCTTTTAAATAGGATATTCCAATAAAGAGGTAAATCACAGTGAACATTTTAATGATCTTTTTACAGATGAACATGCTCAAAAAATTCAAAACTGTATAATTTGACATAAAAAAGATAACAAAATGATTGTAGGGGTGAATATATTATTTTTATTATTCGTCGTAATTTTATCAAAATTATATATTTAAAAAGTTTTTGGTTTTTTAAGTATCGGTTTGTAATAAAAAAATTAATATACGCTATTAATACGTTGAATTTAAAAAGTTCGGTTTCGGTGTAGTTCGTCCTCAAAATGCAATCATGCAATGTTCGTATTATCAATACCTTCCTAGTCATATATAAATATAAAAATAAACTTACAATTTTTTATTTTCTATGACTTCTCTTGTCAGATTAACTACACATTTGTCGTAAAAAAGCTGTTTGAATGTGTCATCGATATTCTTTTTGGAAAAATTATGCTTTCTGAAAAATAAAATATTTTTCATCATGAGATTAGAAATACAATGTTCACGTTAAATGTACCTATATATATTTGAATAATTATGTTTTATAATAATAATAATAGATTTCACATATTTAACAACCCTTTTTATTTCAAAGCTAAAAAAATAAAATATGAAACATATTTATTTTTCAATAGTACCAATTGAATGTGAAATATCAATGATTGAAGTTTTAATTAAAAATATGTATCTTGAATATCATCAATCATCATCAATATTATCAATTGTATATTTACGATTTAAATTAAATTACATAATTAAACCTAAGCATTTGCAAATCATATACAGTACGACTTACAAAATATTGTCCAATGTATATTCAGCAGTCAATAGTAATCACGGACTAAGATAAAATTGACTGGAAACGAAAGCCTGTTCACGCTTATGGTTTTGAGTAGTATTTTATGTATATTTATTTATACTTCAGATACCAGTATAAATAAACAATGCTTGTACAGCCACATAACGGAAATATAAATAGCCAGATATGAAATAGGTAGTAAACATTAAACACAGAAACATAGGTATCATATTATTATATAATATTAAAAAAAAATTGGTACAAAAACAAAATAAACCGATTTAAAATATAAACTTAACTTTTATTTACCTGTATATTATTACTTTAATGAAAATTAATAAATTATAATAATTTTAATTTTTGATAAAATAATTAAAACTAATATCGTATTAATATGATAACTGTTATATTTTCTGAAAATACCTATACTCGGATAGTCGAATGTTCCCAATAAGTACATACTAATACGTAATAAGTTATTATTATTAACTAATAACTATTTTATTACGCATGACATATTTTAAAATTGAAATAATAATTGTAATATTTTTACTATAGGTACGCATCATACATTAATATATTATTATAAATTTTTTTAAATTATTTTTAATCGTGTCTATATTACAAATATGAAAAAAAATATCAAAATAAATATACCTAATAGGTCAATAATAACCCTTATTTCTAAAAAAAATCCGCCCTCCCAAAAAGCCGCCCAATGCTATAGCCTTTTAGCCTGCCCCTTAATTCACCACTGATTTAACTGTCTACTTATTCTAATTTATTTTTTTTAAAGCTTGGTTAAGATTGGCTGCTAGGTTTGATGAATTTGATGATGTTAATTGTTATATATTAACTGAGATTGATTATGTAGTACCTATTTCAGCTAATGATTCGGGAAGGTTGGAGCTTCTTCTGGTTTGGTTAGGATGTGTTTGATGGTAACTTGAACCCCTCAGGCTGAGCATATTGGGGGTTATATAATCCTTGGCCATTAAAAAACTTTGGGAGATTTGAGTGTGTCCGATTCTGAGTTTTGTTAATATTACTTCAAATTTCCTGGATATTTCGATAGGGAATGTCCAATTATCGGTGTTGTGTTTGATATAAGTTTAGTAGTGGAGAGGGATGTCCATTCCTGGTGCCATCTTAGTTGGCATTTATTTATTATTGGCATTTAGGCATTTATATGTCCCTGAACATAGTGATTTGTGTGAGCAAAGATAGTGGAGAGGTGATTGCGGGTTTAGCTACGAGGTCAGCAAGCTCATTTTCTATGATGTTAAAGTTTCCGGGAATCCAGAAAAGTATGATTTTGTAGTTATGATTATTTTGTATACGTATATATTGTTTTGAATAATATGTAAGCCAATGTCTAACGGGTTATATGTATTTTTATATTTTATTTATAAAATACTATCAATAATTTACTATTTTTATGTGGATAATATTTTAGTTACCTATTCCTAAAACTGGTCTTGGTTTCTTAATTCATAAAACGAAAAATTTAAAGTTGCGTCTTAAAATAGTATACACCGCACTAGTTAGACCAATATTAGAGTTCCGTCCCGTTCTTTGAAATCCCACACAGTCCTTGATCGTGTCCAAAGAACGTTTTTAAGTTTATCGCTTTTAAGAGAAAATTACACTTTAACATCAATTCGTTACCTTATCTTCAATCCAAGCCAGCCTTAAATTAAACTCTCTTGATTCTATACGGGAATCTATTGATATTTGTTTCATGATAAAAAAGGACTACACACAAATTACCGTAGATATATGACATTTTTACTGGTATTTTATATTAGCATTTTCTATAAACGATACAATTTTCAAAAAATATATTGTTTTGCACCGTTTACGGACATTTTCAGTTTCCCATTTTTAATTTTTTTTCTATGAACGTTAATAACATTTTATTTAATGGGGAAAAAAGCTTGAAAATTTAATACAAGGCTCTTAAGGGACCTGCGCGTGATCTGATTTTTTGCTCAGAAACATGCCTTACAGGAAAAACGCCAATCTCGCCTCGTAGATTGGTCCAATTTTTGTAATTTTTTTTTTTTGTTGGTTAAATGAAGACTCCTTTCAGGGCGCATTGGACTATGATTTTCAACATTATTTTTCTAAATTCTATGTTACAAGTTTGAATTTAATCCATTTTTAAAATTTATATTATTTTTTTGTTTTTAGCAACGTAATCAAAAATTAAAGTATAATACACCCTGTAAAAAATCTTCCTCTATCTAACAAAAAAAATTTACGGGAATCCGACTAATCTACGAGGTGTGAGAGTTTTCCAGTAGGTGGCAACTAAAATATAAAATTTAATTTTCAAATTGTATAGAATTTTAGTTTATTTTTCTAGACATTTTATTTATTGGGCCAAAAAGCATCAACATTTAATTCAAGACTCCAGATATATTGCTTAAATAGCAGTCCAAAAACATTAAAAATACATAGGCACAATTTTTTTTATAAGCATTTAAAGTTCAACTTTTGACAACATTTATCAAATTTAAAGAATAAAAATGATTTTGTAGTTAAAAGTTTATAAAACGTTCAACTTTTATAGTTAAAAGTTGAAAAATGTACAGCAAGGTTTCGCGTAAGTAGATTATTCTGTAACCAAATAATCCAAAAAAATTTTTATAGTTATTTTATATTCAAATTTGGAGGGAATTATATACAAACGATTTTTATCGTATAGAATGATATTATAATATTATCAAATGTAATACCGTCTATTATACAGTGGTCCACATGTAACCTACTATATACAGCAGAGCGACAACCACTTGCCCACTTTTTTTCTATAAAAATGAATACAATTTTATTCGCTGGGCAAAAAAGCTTGACAATTTTATACAAGGCTCCAAATTTATTGTTTTACCTGGTATTTGAAAAATATTAAAAATTCATAGTCATAATATTTTATAGGTATGTAAAGTTCACATCTTAACAAAATACGTAAAAATCACGAAAACTTGCAAATTATTTTGAGTTAGAAATTCATAAAACTTTTTTTCTTTTTAAAACTAAGATTTAAAAATGTAATTCAAGATTCCTCATATGTTTGTCTATCTTAAAAAAAAAGTCTTCAAAAAAGTTGAATAAAATGTTTATAAGCGTTTGAAGTTCATATATTTACGATATTGGATATTCACTGGATTTCTCATGGAGCGATTTAATTAGCTAAAATGTATAAAATGTTCATCTTTTATAGCTAAGGATTAAAAATTGAAAACACATTTCAGCGTAAATAGGATAAATATAAATTACTTTATTCACATTTATATCATTGAATATACTTAGTAATATCATAGGCTGACTGGCCTGATAGGCGGTATCCCGTCATTTCGTCGTGGTAATTTCGTCGCGATCATTTGGTCGCACGACATTTTATTGCATATATTTATATAGGTATATAGCTAGTATTAGATAAAATAGATTATCTTGTCTTTTTGGGTAGGAACATTTAATAATATAATATATATAATAATTCTATAGTATCTTTATAATTTAGTGGTAGTGGTGTATTACCTTCTTTATCATTTATTTTTATAAATTCATTATTTGGTTTTTACGTGAGCCTTTGTCGAATATTCGAATTATTACAGTGTACCTACTCATCAGTCATCACGAGTCTCTACTCTCGTATATATACGTCTTGCTTGGTCCACGCAATATAACAATTATTATATATTTTACAAAATATAAAAATTATGCCTTTACAATTTATAAAAAGTCAACGAGGGCATGATCTTTTAATTCATGATGGTTTTATTCATAAACGTGAAAGAACTATTGGCGAAAAAGTTATTTGGAGATGTAACGAGTCTAAAAATTGTACTGGCCGCGCTCATACAATGCAAGGTAAAATTTTTAATTTCTTAGTGTAGGTATTCTAATATATTATTTATTATATACCTATTTGTAGCGTCATAAAATACAAGGAACATAACCATGTACAAAATAAGGCAAAAATTGAAGTAAAAAAAACTATCAATAAAATGAAAGAAAATGCCATCACTACAATTATGCCTACCCGAAGTTTATTAGCAGAGACACCTTCAAAGGTAATTAAATATTATAGTTTTAATATAGTTTAGAGGACGCAACACCTGCGATTTTTTTATCGTTATATAGGTAATCACGATATTTGTTTAAAAATACGTAAAAATAAACTGGCTGTTTATAATAATTTTAAAATTATTTACTATTTTTTACTATTTTAAAATCACTAATTTTTTTCGAACATAATATTTCAAAAAACTTACAACTTTAATACTTTAAATATATAACAGTTTAACAGTTTTATTAAATTGTTTCGTGCGAGTAGTTTCATCGCTAATCTTTTATTGTTTGTTTTCGTATTTTTCACGTTATCAATCGAGACGATACTAAATATTGCAATCATTTTGATTATAGGCTATTTATATTATAAATATTATAATATATTATTATATTATTTTAGTTACCATCCGAAGTGGCAGGTCAAATGTCGAATCCAAAATGTTTAAAAAGAACAATACAACGGGTTAGGAACATTTCTGAAGCCGTTCCTGCAAATCCACAAACATTAAATTTTGAAATTCCTGATTAACTTAAACGGAGACAATTTTTTGTTGTATGACAGTGGTGATAGTGACATATATGAAGACAGGATTATATTATTTTCGACTGAGAGAAATTTAAATTTATTAAAAGATTCAGAACATTGGTTTTCAGATGGAACATTTTCATCCTGTCCGAATTTATTTTACCAATTTTATACCATTCATTCAGTATTTTATAGTGATATTATACCTTTAGTATACGTTTTATTACCAGACAAAAAAGAAATAACATATATAAAATTATTTCAAGCATTAAAATCATTGAAGCCTGATTTATGTCCAAAATCTTTTATGGTAGACTTTGAAAAAGCAGTGATGAATGCAATTAAAAACGAATTTCCCCATACGAAGATTCATGGATGTTTCTTTCACTTAAGTCAAGCAGTTTGGAGACAAATACGACACCATGGTCTTGCAAAACAATACAGTGACGATGTACAATTTTCTTTAGAAGTACGAAAATTAGCTGCACTTGCATTTGTACCCGTCGATAAAGTGATAGAATCTTTTGAATTATTATTAGAAAGCACATATTATGTCGAAAATGAAGAAATGTTATCACCACTAATAACATATTTTGAAGGCACGTGGATTGGCATTTTGGATAGGAGAGGTAATCGTCGACCTCCATTATTTTCCAATGAAATCTGGAACTGTTATGATAGGTTACAAGAAAGTTTACCCAGGATTAACAATAAAATAGAGGGCTGGTATAATGGGTTTTCAGCAATGATAAGTCATACACGACCAATTATTTGGAAATTTATTGAGTCATTAAAAAAAGAAGAATGTTTAAATAAAATGATAATAGAACAAATAATTGCTGGGCATGTACCATGTCAAAAAAAAAAATATAATGATTCATCTATTAGATTAATGCAGATATGTAAAAATGTTAATAATAATCCAATATGCGAGGTTTTGAAAGGTATTGCTCATAATTTTAATTTTTATAAATAGTAATATTTTTTTTTATTTTTGTGTTTTTTTTAAATTATTATTATTATTATTTTTTTTTATTGAACACTATAGACAAATATATATAACATTATATACAAATATATATAACAATAAGCTAAAATGACTGATATGTAAAATTATTATTATTATTTAGAATATACCTATATGTGATAAAATGACGCGCGACCAAATGTAGCATGCGTCGATATTACACGCGACGAAATGTCGTATACGTCCAATTGTCTTGCGACCAATTGACCGCGACGAATTGACGTGCGATAAAATTACCGCGACGAAATGACGTATATCCCTGATCGGAATCTTCGCTCTAAATCATTTTTCTTAAATAATGATATTATGTCATTGAACTCAAATTTAACACAATACATTACAGTGACCCACTTGTAACCTACTGTACAGCAGAGCGACACCCACTCCCACTTTTTTTTACTTTTGCCCCTCCACTCCCCTCAAGTACCAACTAGATTCACTTCTCTATTAGTAAAGATACTGTTGAAGAAAATCTAAGCATTTTTTACTGTCCTAAAATGTGATTACAGATACAAAAAAAACCTATTATTTTTATCCACTGAAATATGAATTAATATTTTACCTTTTAGAATTAAATAGCTCTATGTCTTGGATTAAACTATAAATCGTATTGTAAAGAACACTAAAACAACAGGTATTTCAAAGACTTCTCAAATTTTACTTTAATTTAAATATTCATTATCATCAGACATCCATACCTTCTAAATAATTGTATTGAATTATAATATTATGTTATCTAAACATTATAAAAATATTTAATCACTATTAACTAATAGGTACAATAATTATATTTGTAATTGAAACTTTAATATCAAATTATCAAAATTATCAAAATTATTAATAAAACAATTAAAAAAAAATAACACATAAGTATTCAATACATATTATTTGATACCAATAAAAATTACCTATTAAAATACAATTTAAATACTACAGAACTTAGTATAAATATGTTATACTCAAATACTTCAAAACTTACTAGACTGTTAATGTATTATTGTAATATGTAATATAATAATGAAAAATTAACTGAATGGACACAGACAAAGCCTTAGTTAGAATCTACAAACGGTTACTTACCGTTTAATCATTAAACTTTCAGCTCTTAACTATTACACTTTTGTAGCACTTGGATTACACTATGTTAAAATATGATATTTGGCATTCATCAGTTAAATTTATCAAAGTAATTTACAAAACTATAAAATGTAAATGGTTACCTACAATCTGTATTGTAATATTAAATGAAAGATACATATATCTACCTAAAGTTACATTTAAATAGATAATCCATATTTTTTTTAAAAAATAATGATAAAACTATATAAGTGTATAAATATTGCCTGTTTATTTAAAGTTTGAACAGAATCATCCAATCAAACATGTTATTTCAAATACTGACTTGGAACCTCTTTATTAATCTTTATTTTCATGTTTCGTTAATATTAATACAGGTTTACAATGACAACAATTTGTGTTATAAAAGGTGAATGTATTATTTTATTTAATAAATTACCAGGAGACCCTATTGGAAAATTGATCGATAAAAAAAAAAATAATTATTACGTATAATTTGAATTGATAACAAGTTTAATAAATGTATTATTTATAGATTAGCGCACGTAGCTTTATTTCACTACATTATTAATATGTAGGTCCCATCTTAAATTATTATTAAAAATGAATATATTAATATATGTAATATATCAAGTGTCGGCAATAGTTATAGTCGTAATACATTATCAATTAGCGGTATACCGGAAAAACATTTGTTAAATTATTTATTTGAGTTACAAAATTATATTAAAATAAAATAATACGATGTACCTACCTAATTATAGATTTATCATACAAATATATTGAATATTACATTCATATTCAAATATGAAAGGTATTAAAAATTTTGAAATACAAAATAATGTAATATTTTTTTTTTATTATTTGTCTAAAATTGTTGTAAAAAAAAGTAAAAAGAAAGTGTCACAAAGAAAAATATAGTATGATTTTTGTTATCCTGTAAAAATATTAACTTTATTTTCATTAATAAATTAAATAAAACATATTCTTGGAATAAGTGGCTAGGTACTATGTATTATATTTTACTAGCTGAATAATAATAATAATAAAAAATTTTGATTAATTAATTCATTTTGGGTATAATTTGCTGTGCATATGGAAGCCAAATCATATTGTATTTTTATTTTTAGCCATCCCGCGTGGCATTGCCCGTGAAACTCGCTTATGGTTATGTGAAGAGTTAACAGTATATTATCAGGTAGACAACGAGACACAGCGAGGACACAGCGAGGTGGGTGATAAAATAAAACCTATATTACTATAATATTAATATATTTTTGTAGTTCAAAAAAATGTTTAAACAGCGTAGGTACCTAAAATAATATTGAAGTCATAGTTTATCAACCCAAATTTTTAGGAGCATTTAATATTAATATATTAATATATTTTGGTGGTTATTTTATTTTTATTTATTTCATTTTATTTTTACAGACAAATTGGCGTAATTGTACCTAGCTTTGTAAAATAATTTGTATATATATTATATAACCTGCAACCAAAAGCAACCATTAAATAACAAAAAATAATTTTCAATTTCCACCGTGAATCTTTAAAATATGAATATCAGAAAATCCTTTCTTATAGCACATTTAGATCAGTAAAGGAACCACTATTCCAAATATCAAGTACGTAAGTTTTATATTTTAAAACCAATATTGTATATTTAAATTAAATATTGCTCGATAGATGGTGCCAGTTTTGTATTCTTTCAACCCCTTATTTTCCCCCTTTAGGGGTGGAATTTCCAAAAATTCTTCCGAGTGCACCATGAATAGGGGCAGTCTCCTATATGTTTATAGATTGTAAATATTTTAAATAATTTTAGATAATGTTTAAATTGATTTTGCTATGGAACCAAATTTACATCATTATATTTTATTTAAAAAAAAACTTTGTCCTTTTCATTTCAGACATAGAAGTAAGGACTGCCAGTACACAAGATGTCAAAAATTAAAGTTTAAAGTATAAATTGCTAAAAAACAATAGGCTTATTATTGCACAGAATTTAGCCATAAATATAATACCAGATCTGGGATTTAAGTGAATAAATCCTTTTGAATTACCATATTATGCAGTAAATGACTAGTTTATTTAACCATTCAACATATTATTATCATTTAAGAATACCCAGAATTCCCAAAACATAAATATAATACATTATTAATACTGAACCACAAGGAAAAAGTTATTAATGGAGACAATAGCATATGGATGGCCCCCCTGCCATAAAATGCATATTTCTAACATAAAAAATAATATGTATACAATTATTTGTCTTCATTATATAACCTATGGCAAAACACCTTGTAAAGAAATTATAGAAGAGGCTTAAGATAAATATGTATCAATTTTGGCATTACTACAAAAGTCATTATTATTCAAATAAAATATTTTACCATTGTATCTTTGTCTATTATATTCTAGGATGGTAAAGAGAGAGGGCTGGGTACTCAATATACATTTTAGCTCCTCACCAGAAATTTGTTTAACAGGCCACTGAATCATAGACATAGTTGAAGGAGTCAGTGGATAAAGGTGATAACTCACAATTTTGAAATTATTCAGAAGGACAGTTCTAGTGGTTTAATTATATAAACGTTTGGAACTTTTTATTTAATTATGTATTTTTAAGTCATAAATAACACTATGAAATTTTATACCACCACTTCTACTCAGGAAAAATCTATACTAAATTTAGTGACTTAACACCTTCATCTATCAAACAATTTAATATAAATGAAATAAAATATGTAACGAAGGTGTTACAAAATCATGAACTTTTATTAAAATATATAAAATATTAGTAATACTTTTTTTTACAAAAAATAAATTTATATAACTAAATAATTTTTTATATAATCAGAGTCTGTAGAAGAGACCAAACAACGATGTTTAATAATGAAATATAATTTAGGTAGGAATTGTATGATAAAAATATTTGAAGTAAGTACTAACCTGTATCACACCTATATCACTAACATTGTAGTTTATTATTTTCTTTTTACCTTTAGTTCGAGAATTAAAAGTGTCGTCACTTTCTTCATAAATCATATTATTTTTTAGGGCTTTTTCAACCAATAATTTACTACGAGAAGACATATTTTAAGTATTTTACCATAAAACGCAAACAAAATATACAATGCAAGAAATGCTGAAATGACAAGGTATTCAGATTTCAGATCACTCATATATAATGATAATTTTTATAAAATATAGTCTCCACGTGTATTTAAAAATTCCAAAAATTAGAATTTGAATATAATATTATGTATAATTTAATCATAAAAATAAGGTGAGCTGTGTTTAAAAAAAATAACCTTGTACCTATGTATTAAAAAATATTATTTAAAATATTAATTAGTACCTAATAAATATACTATTTATTATTGTCAATTGGTAAATAAATTGTATTAACTCATATACTAAGGGTTTTTTTTAATTAAATGTAAGGTCGTGTAACGTTTACAATCGCTATAATATATTATTAGTCACGGACACAAACACTAGTGACAGATTATAGCGCTCCTAGTGGTGTTTTTTAGCCGATAGATTTAAATCAAAATAGACACCGGATAATGCATATCATCAGGTTCGCACACAGGGAGATAAGATGCGCAATTCGCAATCGTTATTGTGACAAGTACTTACCTTGGCATGATGCTAAATGGCGAACAGAAGTAGCGTAAGCGAATTGGGTAGATTATTAAAGAAACTTAAAGAACATAAAAAAATTAAAGAAACGAATGACGTGATTAGGCGAGTTACACACACAAATATCTGCAGACGTCTGAAGCCGAACTCCAAATTAATAATGATTAATGATACTACCTATGATAATGATTACGGTCGCCACTATCAAATTTTCGCCACCGTTCACCGGCGGCGGCGGCGGCAAACACGACAGTGTTACCTACAACACAACGCGGTCATCGCATATTTACGACGTTTTTATCGTATCGTTAGAATTTAGAAATATAAAATTGTAAAATATACACGTAATATACATTTAAATTTTACAACATCAACGAAACTCAATTTTTTTTGTTAGACACCTACAAAATATCAATAAAATATGCTGCGGTTTATGGGCACCTGTTCTTATGTATACCCTGTGCTTGGAGGAACCCGTTCAAAGGAATCCGTTCCTTTGATTTCGTTCTATTTTTAGGAACTTATCGGGAACGTAGTTCCTTTTTCATGTTTAGGAACGTACTGAAATTTCGTTCACTTTTTAGAGGAACGTGAACGATTTTTTTCGTTCCTTCTTTCGTTCATTGATTTTTAAATAAAAGTAATTAAATCATTTATAGAACTAAAAGGAAGAAAATTTTAAAAATGTATAGCTTCTTTTGAAATTTAGTACCTAATATGAAGAGCTATAAAAATAAACCTGTATACGATATTATTGATAATGTTTACAATATGTTTACAATATCAATTAAGGAATAACTACTTTTTTGATCAATTGTGATTCAACTAGATAGTCACAGTGCATATTATAATGTATTAACCGTATCAGACTCGCGGGCAAAGGACTGGTTATTGTGCATACAAATCTTTTATTCCAATTTTCATTTAAGATAAATGATAAACATATTATAAATAAAGTTCAACATTTTTTTTATATGTATAATGGACAAAAATCATTTTTACATTCAAAATATAAAAACTCTTGCTCTACTTTTCAAAATATGTAGGTACTGATGAAATCATGAAAATGGTTATTCATGATATAGGTACTGCCCTATAGATTTACAAATTATTCAAGAGATATCTTCAAATGCATTTATGAACCAGAACTAGAATATAGGTACTTGAAACTTATTAATTGTAGTTTTCTTGTTTACATTTGATAAAAACACTAATAATAGTGAAGTAATAATATTTTAACTACATGTTTACACATTTAACTTAACTAAACATTATTAATTGTGTAATTATTATAAAAAGTTAAATGTATTATGAATACTTAAGAACTAAAAATAGTATTAGATACTTTAGGTTTATTCTTTATAATTGTAAAATCATAAAAAATAATAAGTATATCGTTAATTAGAACTAAATGTATGTATTGATTATGATATAAATACATAAAACATAGATAATAATATTTTAATGTTATATAATACAATTATTTATCATTTTCGACAGTATCATTGAATTCAGTATCAGAATATGAATGGTTTTTATAAGTCTAAGCATCCATAATTTCATCTTTATTATTTTCTCGAGTGCTTCCATGACTGCTTTGACGATATTTAAAGATTAAATCGTTGAAAATCTGGATGAAATTTTCATGAAATTCAGCCTCCGGTGATATTTTTATTTTGACTGGCTGAAAAAATGAGTAATTATTAAAAACTAAGAATAATACATTCATGGTTTCAGCCAAGAATTAATTGCTATAGCTAAGGATTGAAGATGTTTAACAAGATTTACCAAAATATCAAAATATATATAAATAATCACAGTATTTTTATTATATATATTTTAGGTTCAAATTTGGACGAAATTAGATATTTAAACAAAGATAAATGATTTTAGTAATTTTATTTAAATGTAAAGATATTATCTGTAGATACTTGAAACTTTTAAATTAGGTATATTATTCAATTTATAATATTTTATTATATTTTACACACACACAATATAACGTTTTCAAATGCAATTTTTTTGAAAAAATTAATTCATCCTGCTGTTTACTAAATTAATGTCTAATGGTAAAATAAATTACTTATTTAATGGCAATAATATGATAAATTTTACGTAGTAATACAGGCTGACAGACTTTCTTCGCTCATAATTGTTTTTTTTATTAACAATGATTTTATATAGTTGTCAAATTTAACACATCCAATACAATATTATACTGACCATTTGGACATCCACTGTATAGCACAGTGGTAGGCAATCACTTGACTACTTTTCTTTATAATTAATGGTGATAAGTATTTGTCATTTACTTATACAATATAAACATTTTAACAGCCTAATCATAAATAGATGTGACAAGATAACATAAACAATGTTTATAGCTGGCTAAACTATCAACTTTGCATGTTTTTACATTTTTAAGTATTTGGGGGATATAAGTCTCAAACCCTGGTCAGCCTATCACCTTACAAACTAATTTTTTTGGTTGATTTATTGTGTACATCGTATTTTATGTTCTTTATATCTTAAATTCATCATTTTATTAATAATGTTTTAATTTATTTTTTGTGATAGCTGTAAAATCTATAATAAATGTCCACTAAAAGATATTTCACCAAGTATATTCATTATTTACTTTTCTTCCAACATGAAATTTTATCATACAGTTTAGTAGAGGATATTCTAAGAAAACAATTTAAGTTATTTGTTATTTGTTGTTTGTGATTTAAAATTTCATATTTGTTTAAATACTTTTTAAGTAGAATATTGAGATGGAGTAACTTACAGTGATTATCATTCAAGAGGATGTGACAACTGCATTTTTTGTCTCCGTCTTACAAATGTACAACATAGCAAAAACTTTTCTCACACCATATATTTGTTGTAAAACTACCAATTTTTCACAATACGTAAAGAAGAACTTTATCTGTGCAACAGCGTGATTTTTTTTTAATAGCACTATCCAATCATTTTTTATAAGCAAATGAAAAAAACAAAAAACCCAAATGTTTAGAAGCAAATAACTTTAATTGTATTTATGTTATCTAAAATATGGGCACACTGTTTCATAGATAATTTTCCACCCTATATGTTCAGAAATTTGGAGCCATTATTACAAACACAGAACGATACAAATTGTTCCGTGCAAAACAGTTTTTGTTAAGTTTACATTTGTAAGACAGAGACAACACATGCGAGTGTGACGTCCTCTTGAGTGTTCTATTAAATAACATAATGCATGTGAAATTATTTTTAATTACATAAACCTGATAAATCATCAATATAGAACCGAAATTGCAAAATAGAAAGCAATTTTAAGTTGAATTAAATCATTGAGATCTAGATTGATCAAGAACAAATAGTAATATCTTATTGTTAGATCAGATAAAATAATAAGCTTAACTTGCCACTGAATAAGATCAGTTTATTTGGTGTCATATTTTTATTTTGAGGCATGTATATGCATTAAGAAATATTAACATTTAGTCTATTAAAATATACTACCAAAATGTCTAGGCATGATAAATGATTACATACAGTTCTAAACTATTGTAAATGTAATCTTAATAAATTTAGAAAAAAAATATTATTATAGGTACTGTTGCTTATTGGAAACAGACAGATAAAAATATTTAAATGAACAAAGTATCTTACTAAATATTATAAGTAAAAATATTTTTTTTTTTTGGTAAAGTTATTTATTAACATGCTATTCTAAATTTTATAATTAAAATGTATTCTAGGGAACACAAATGTTATTATGATGTATTATTATTAAATGTATAAACAATTTTGTTAATTACCTAGGTCATTTAAATTGTATAATATATGGTGTATAACTTTAATATATGGCATACAATTCATAAGCACTAAAATTAATTAGATAAATTTAATTACATTGCGGCAAGGGTTTATGTTCGTTTTATAATCTTCTAGACTCCGCTAACATTTCTGCAGCTGTTGTTTTATTATCCTTGGGCATATTTTCTCCAGAACATACAGGCTATACGTCAAATATAAAAATGTAATAAATATTAATTTAAATAAAAATAATATTGCATTGATCACTCACAGTGTACAAAAAAAACAGGTCTATTGTTACGATTGTGTTAGAAAAACCACAACACTTTTAGCCAGTTAACTAAAATATGTGATGGAAAAGATAAACTAAACTAAGTAAATAAAATAATATACTAGCAACCATGACAAATTAGATAGGTATCATCACAGAATTTTGATACGCATTCTCCGCTTTTTACTTTGCCTTTATCATAGTTCGCCACTTCTTATTGGCTGTCAATCATATACATACATATATAACATAGAACAAAATCAACCAATGAAAACTGGAGAGCTACGATATAAGCCGGATGTGAAGGAGATGCGTATCTACTGCGCAATACTAGTACAACTGTGATGATACCTGTCTAATTTGTTATGCTAGCAACTTACTAATGAATGAGAGTGAAAAACGTATACAACAAACACAATTAACAAAGTACCTACTCAAAATAAACTATTACCGATTCATATCTAAGCCTGTATTTTGTCTTTACGGAATTTGGACTATCGTGTGAAATTCGCAGTTGACTGGCATGCCTTTGTGGGGGTAATGGCATTTTATTTATTTCGATGGCTGCTGTCGTTAATACCTAAAAATTAAAACAGTTGGTCATAAGCTCTAAGTCTTAGTTTTAGTTGTAATTAAAATTAACAAATTTATAACATTGAATTAAGTGAATTCATTTATTTTTGTGAATAATGGTCCATTCTTTTGTCACCATTCAACATCTTTTGTTGCAAGATGTTTGAACATAACAAATCTATACAATAACATTAAAAAAATGTATATTGGCATTAGGAGGTGAAATTGATTTTAGTCAAAATTATCTTACTTTGCGCGGAGGAGGTCCAGGAAACACTCCGCCTTGCGCCATTTGAATTGCTAGTTTCACATCGTCAGCATCAACATTCTTCTTTTCCGCCGAGTTTGACAATGCCTTAGCGTCTTCCAATAATTGAGTAGTGTATCCTAATGAATAAAATAAAAACTATTCATAACAGCGAAAAACCATTAACATTTGTTTCATTGTATTAAATATTACTGTAGTTAAACTCCAAAAAATGATTTAAGACTTGTTGATCATATTCAACAATTCCTAGATCCTCCATCATTGACACGATGATTTGACTGTCTTTGGGCATATTATTTTTTCCTTCTGTAGACTCCATTTTATCAAATCGAATTGTAATGATTTGAATTAATAATAAGATTATAACAACAAAAAGTTGTATCAAAGATTAACAAACAATGATATTAAACTCTTTACTTTTTTAAAGTACGCACTGATTACAGAAATTAATGTAATATCCGTCTTATCTCGTCTCGGTACTACGTCTTTACAGTGTGGTCTAAACAGTTGTAAACAAAGATGCCACGTAAATAAAAAATTGCTAATATCCATAGTCGCACATTATATTACATTATATATATGGGCGGTTCCACAAACACCAACTGATAAGTGATAACACGAATGCACAGATTCTCTGACGGCTTATATAATAAATTACCATTGTAATAATACTACCTACGATAAATAATAATGACATTAAATAATTACACTGTAGTGTAAAACCGATAAATAATAATATAGACCGTGCACTTCGTCTACGTCATTATTACATAATTTTCAGAATTGTATTTACTTATTATTATCAACGCTAATTAATCATCGCCGAGGTTTTTTGTCGACAATACCCAATCGTCATAGATAGGCGATAAAGAACGGACGGGCCACGGAAAGACGTACAGAAGTAATGTTACGTTAATATTCAATATTACGAACTAAAGCCCGGGCCCATAAACGGAGTGGGTATTCCGCCGCGTTTTACGTCGAATTAAAAATGCGTTCGTGGTTTGTATCGGAGCAGCTAATACACGACGGTCGTTTTACGCAGGTCGGCTTGCGTTTTCTGCCGCGTCGTGTGCGGCGTACCTATGCTCCGATATAAACCGATGCATTATTAATCCGACGGAAAACACTGCAGAATACGCCGTGTACCTATATAGCCCCGACCAAAAATATATTAGTTTCGCATTATATTATTATAATATAATATCTTAGTGATGGGGCATTAGCTCTTATCGTACGGTCACAAACAATAATATTAGGAGGACGCTGCCCGTACGTATTTTGTTTTCTCCGTCGTACAAACGCACGACATACCAAAGTATTGTCGTTCAGTAGTTTCAGTGGTGTGCCGTTAGTTTTGATACTAGAGTGAATTGACCTGTTATAAAACTTTTAGGCAAGAACATTATCTGTGCTTACGCGTTGCCGATTTTTCAAAATTTTCAGTTTCAAGCAAGATAGGGGTATGTGAAGTGTCAGAAATTAAAAATGCTCATGTCTCGCTAGAAAATAAAATTTAAAATATCGAATAAGATACAACGCTTAAGCAATGATAGATAATGTAATTATTTAAAAAATGTATAATTATTGGTTAAATCACTCTATTATCAAAACTAACAGCACACAGTTGGAACTAGTCGACGAAAATGTGCCTTGTCCGCGTGTGTAAGACGAAGACAACAAATGTAGGTATTGGTAGCATCCTCTTTAAACGGTCACCTTTGTGAGACGGAAGATAATATCTGCTTTTTGG
This sequence comes from Acyrthosiphon pisum, assembly GCF_005508785.2. Lineage (NCBI taxonomy): Eukaryota > Metazoa > Arthropoda > Insecta > Hemiptera > Aphididae > Acyrthosiphon > Acyrthosiphon pisum. The sequence goes on from NC_042495.1 coordinate 22,930,035, forward strand.
AAACCACAAACTAAGATATTATACCCGTAGATTAATTTATAGAATGCATAGGCCATTTACGATTATCATACGGGTACGAATATGAAATTATAGACATAGATAGACGTCTTATCATAACTAAATTGATGTATAAGTACATAATATTATATTATATACGTACTATGATAAGACCTCTGCTAGAACGAGAGGCAATGATACAAACAGTCTTTCTCTCTTCCCCATTCCGTCACGCATCTCTCTCTATACCTATAATAACAATAATAAAACTTTGTCGTTTTTACCGTGACGTTTTTTCCGTGTCGATTTTTACCGATTACCTACCAACTGATACATAGCAAGGCTGGGCAAGTTAACGATTTTTTTAACTTGTTAAGTTAAGTTATTTTAAAATAATTAAGTTAAGTTAAGTTAAAAGTTACTCGTATTTTTTTTCGTTAACACGTTAAGTTAAAAGTTAACTTTGAAAAAAAAGTAACTTAACTTAGTGTAAAGTTAAAATTTGCTAATTTGCAAAAAAAAAAATTCCAGTCATATTATAATATGGTTTATTAGATAGTTTTTCTTTACGTCCAAGAAAATTACTGGGTAAATTTAAAATGATACATCATAGTAAAAACACATTAAAAATTTGCGTTATTCTTCGGACGAAAATTAACTTAATTTAGATATTTTTGGAATAAAATTAACTTTAAGTTAACACGTTAATCTTGAAAAAAAGTAACTTATTAAGTTAAAAGTTGATTTGAAAAAACAAGTAACGAGTTAATTAACTTAACAAAACTTAATTTTAATTTTTAACTCGTTAATACCCAGCCTTGATACATAGTAACATAATGACACAAATAATATAACATTCAAAACTATCATATTAACATAATTAACATAATCATTAATGTATTTAAATTAAACTAGAAGGGGATTATTGTATTTATATTTTGTTCTTCTAATCTAAATTTACATACATAATATAATATGAAAGACGTGTGTGTGTCATCTTTCATTAATTGTGTAGTATCCCGGAGCCCCGCCATAATAATATATTGGCAGTGTCGGCCCTAGGGTGGGGGGGGGGCAAACTGTGGAGGGCCACGCAAATTATATATTCCGAATGTTACTTTATCTATAAATTAATCATAATAATATTGATCCAGTGTACGCAAATTGCAACCTTATACAACACTTGATTATACTCATTTTTACTGGCTTGAACATACTCAAAAATATTTTATATTATTTTTAATTTAATAATAATTTAACAACATCAATTACAGTGACTCACTTGTTACCTACCGTACAGCAGAGCGACATCCGCTTACCTACGGATTTTTTTTATTAATGTATTCACATGGTATACCATATTATTATTATTATTATTATTATTATTATTATTATTATTATTATTATTATATAAATTACTATATTATTTTTATTTATTACAATTATTTTTTAATAAACTATTATTATACGAATCATGCAAGAAAATGGTTTAAAAAATTATAGGTATAAAACAATTTTTACAATACATAACTTGTTATTGTTACATAACAATATTATAACTTTAATTAGTTGTCACTTGTCAATAACAATTGCAAATCAGTAAAAAAAAATTTTAAATGTTTTTACAATAGGAGAGAGTGTGGTAAGTTGACGAACTTAAGGATTGATTAATATTTACATTATTAAACAATATTCGGAAAATCTTGAAATTTTGTATAAGCATTGTCTTAAATATGAAGAATAACCTGTAAAAAATTCAAGCTTTAATATTAAAGGGTTTATCACTTATAAATTTTACAAAAAGAAATTCTGAATTCGTCATCTTACCCCGTACTTGGGGTAACTTGACTTTGCCCTGGGGTAAGTTGACTGGTGTATATTATTGCATAGATAAATCAATGAAATATAGAATAAATATTTTGTATATTTAATCTATGATAATATTAAACATTTTATAATAAATTACTCAAGGTAAGTTATTGAATATTATTTTTAATTAAATTATATTTAAGGAATTTATTTATTTAATTTTATTAAAATGTTTCATACAAATTGTATACCTACACAATAAAAGTTTAATTTCACAAAATAATACAAATTATTATTCTTTTGTAGTTTCTCACCAATGTAATCCTAATAAATTAGTTGTTCTAAAAATTTTATATTTTTATTTAATGTAGAGATGTAAGTTGATGATACCCGTGTCATCTTGCCCCACAAATTGTTTTTAAACGTTTTAATTATTCATCATAACATGCAGTTTATCATAGTTATCATAAATATATTCAAAATATAGGTAATAAAAATTAAAATGTAGTTACTAATGTGTAAAATCGATTTACTAATCATGCTTACGGTATTCAGGAAATCGTTACTATGAACAAAAAATGTTATCAAAACGTGGTTTGGGGAAAAAACATTGATAAAATATTTAATTCTCATCGAAATACCCTCGGTATCGAGAAATAAGTTATTCTTAATATCATGTATGTAATCGGTTACTAATATCGATTGATATCGTAATTTGTTAAGAATTATAATCAATTCGTCATCTTACCCGACTCGTCAACTTGCCACACTCTCCCCTACATATACCTTATTATAAATGTATGAATACATTTCTGTTACAAATGTCTGTAGCGTAATGCACAAATAACAACCGTACCTACACACTATAAACGTGCTACGATCCGCCCATAATACGGGGTTTTATCGACACCATGGTTTTAATATCAACTCCGCCGGATTTTTGTTTATGTTGATTCCGCCGATTATCAACTCCGTCGGTTATTTATTTATGTTGATTCCGCCGAATGTGTATTAAACAATAACCGAAGTATCATATTTTACAGACATTTTTTTTTTAATTAACAGTATAGGTTAGGGTACATTTTAGTTTGCCATAATGGTATAAAGTAAATTTTATTTGAATAAAAACATTTCATAAAACAATTCAAACATTGTCGTCCATAACGGATAATATTTATTAAAATAATAATATAATATAATTCAAATATCTAGTGATTATTATTTTTACAAAATGAAGTGAGATCGTTATATTATTATTAAATACCGTTATACAATACAATATTCAAAATAACTAAAATATGTAGGTATTGTACATATGTCGAATGTCGATGTATGAATATGTATGTCGATACATTCCAGTTATCCAGGTGCAGCTGAAACTAAATAACAGTTATATTGGATAATGAAATATCCTAAAAAACTATATTATGTATTTGTTTCATTTATATTCGACTCGATTACCTGAAACTACGTTGCAAAAATATGATAAAGCTCATTAGACGCTATATTAGCAGAAAGCAGTCACCGATATTTTACTTTTTAGGGTCTAATAGCATTACTCAGGGGCCTACGAGGAGTTCAATAAAGTCTCAAACATTTTTTTTTGCAAAAAATTTTAAAAAATTTTTAGTATTACATAATATTAAATTAAATCATTATAGGTCATTACAAAAATACTAAATCTAGATCTTTGTCTTTAAACTTACTCATTTCATCTAAAATTTCATAACACTATAGTGTAATCTACTATAATCATCATTATAATCATTATAATCACTAGAATAATTGCCACAAAATAATTTATAAATTTCGTGATTTAGACGAATTTCGACAAGACTCCGAGTTTAAACGCTTATAAAAATTAAAAATATATATTTGTAAAATCGTTATACGTTATTACACGTACATACTTCAAGAATCTAAAAAGTAATAATAAATCGTTGTATTAATACAAATATGAAGATAATAACATTAATATCACTATCACTATCTCAGTACCTGTTTAATCCAGCATAGATGAAATGATAAATACTTCAATTTCATTTTATGTTTATTGTTGTAGAAAATTGAAATATATGACGATTATTGACTGATTTTCGATATGTTTTACATAATATTATCTATACGTCTTGGGTATTATAGAAAACATTTGGTATCTTCTTTTGAGTATTTTAAAATTCAAAATATCGACTTTTGGCCTGTTGGGTATTTTCATATTTGAACCACTGTGTGGCGTACCTTGCATACATAACGCTCTGCATAGGTCCATAGAAGTCGGAAGAAGCAGGTTAAAATTAATCTAAATATTTTAAATAGGTATTGCATTGGGTTTAAAAAATGTAATGTACATTTAAGGAAATACCTAGTGGAATGTTTCAAGTCTCTATGATTAATAACAAAAAAAATGGTCGAATTGTGTTAATATAATTTTGAGTTCATATGACCAAGACGTATACTTATATAATATACTTATACTTTATGTATAATATACGTATATAATATAATTATACGTATACTTATATAATATTTATACGTATTTATCTACGTCTATATTTTTTTCCTCCATCGGTGAATAGTACACTTCTCTGTTCCTCGAAACGCGTATATATTTTATGGCTGGATGTTAAGTTTTGACCATTGAACTTTATAATATTTTATCATAATAATATACTATGGACGGAGGCACCGCGTATTAAATAAATACAAAAAAATTATACCGTATATTAGGTATTGATATGCGCACGCGTGATGCAACTTCTCGCATATTTATCACTATGATATGTTTTGAATATAATATTATATTGAAAAAACAGTACCTATAATACCTATAATAAAATAATTTAATTAACCACGTACTAAGATTTAGAATAATTCTGTGATAGTAACCTATCTGTAGTAATTATGTGAGGAGTTGCATCGCGCACATCGATTACCTCATTCGGATACTCTTCGCTAATATATAGGCTACAAAATAATACGGCAACGTCCATAGTATATGATCAAAGGTTACAGCGATTCGTGTAGGCACACTCATAATAATATTTTTTCCTTCTATCCCCAAACGCATCAGGTAGTCGCAGTAGTCGCGCACATTCGACCGGCCGATTCATTGGAACGTAACAATGTAGGTACAACTCGCTTTGTATAGGTATATAGGTACGTATCTACATTCCAGGGGTAGCCAAACATTCAATAGCAATCGACTGGTCGGCCTTGGACGTTTCTAAGGCGATGCCCCTCGTAAGAATTTATTAATTATTCTTATGCATTTGTAATTTATTAAATACAGTTATACATATATTTCGTATTAACCCGATAGTGTAAAATGACATTTTTTCACATGAAAGTATAAAATCTGAATAGGTACCTACCGAGCTATACTTTCTTATGATAATTTAAACTTTAGAGCAGTGTCTTCGTTTGACAGTTAGTAGCGACTCTTACCGAGATTATAATTAACTGGCAACGGAATTACACTAAATAATATTCAACGAAACGCTTCTACATCAACAGCAGTATAATGTCAATACGTTTTAAAATTATTCAGAAATTTACTGTGAAACACTCATTTCATATAACTTTACACTTTTATTTTATTATTTATATAAGTTTGTTTACCATTACTATATTACCATTTTACCATACTCAGGCGGCCTCGGCAGATCTTAATCGAAAAAAGTTTGGGCATCCCGACTATATAATATAATATTATATTATTCAATAATATTTTATATTATTTTATCGATATTATAGCCTTTTTGACTCGTGTAAACTATAACTAACAGTATAATATATTTTTTATAGATGTTAAGAACACGACCGGGCTGCGTCAGTTTCGCGACGCTGGCTTTTCGGTTGGTTCTCTAAACATCTGTCACATCTGCTCTTTAAAGTGAGCTGTATTATTCGAAAAATACGTGCACGAGGGGTGTATCAATAGGGGTGAATCGTATACGAAAATCGATCCGACGACAGGGCAGGTGGTGTGGTGGAGGAAGCTGTTTTTACAGAGCGTAATGTTGCCAACTGTGCTATATCAGACACAACCGTCCTACGTCCTACGTTTGATATTTTGTCCAATAAATAATTTTTACGGTTTCACGAAAATACCTTTTTATATTTCATTATTATTATTTTTAATTTTATCAATTTATCCTTATGAGGACGTGGCACCCGCGTGTGTTGTCTCCGTCTTACAAGTGCGTAACACAGCAAATCTTACGCTCAACAGATCACGTTTAGCTCCGTTATTTTAAAAATTAGAGTAAATTTACCTCTCATAGAATTTAAAGGTAAGATTATTATCCAGGTAATGTCCACAGGCTTTTTATTATATTTCAATTTTAAAGCGAGTTATGAATATTTTGAGATATACAAACAATTTATAATTTTAAAATACCAATATCTCGCTTTAAAATTAAAATATAATAAAAAACTTTTGACATTGTCTAGATAATAATCATTTCTTTAAATTTTATTAGATGTAAATTCACTCTAATTTTTAAACTAACGGAGTTAAACATATAATCTGCTAAACGTAAATTGTCTATGTTGCACACTTGTAAGACGAAGACAACAAATATCCGATTGGCGTTCTCTTATGAGAGGATGTCGGCGCACTATTTGTTTTCTCTCTCTGACCCACGCGCAACATAGGAAATTTATGTTTAGCAGACCAACCCTATGTTATTACTTTAATATTATTCGGTGGATAAATTTACTATCAAACTTTAACCTAAGAACATAACATGTGTCCCTGCGTGGGCTTTTTTCAATATTTTAATTTTAATCCAATTTATAAGTTATTTACATTTTATATTTATTATTACAATTGTAATAAACTACACACTCACATAAAAATTAAAATATCGTAAAATTGCCAACACACGGGTAATGTTCTTTACTTAAATTTTGGTAATAAGCGAATTCACTCTAATTTAAAAGCAAATAATATATGGTTGGTTCTGCTAAATGTAAATTTACTATGTTGTGTGTGGATCAGACAGAGAAAACAAATTGCGCTGACAACCTCTTAATCACCATATAAGTGTATGTACCACGGTCTTATGTATTATATTGTCTTTACAGCGCGGATAAAATGTAATGCGAATAGAAGATAAACCGTAGTTATAAAGTTATCAACCACATTTTATCATTATTTTTACTTGTATTATATTAAGAATTTGGCCTGATATATTTCAGTTTTACCGGATACCCTTTTTGAGAAATTTTTTGTATTAACGTATGTAATTAAGCATACGAATACGATGGAAAAGTCAAAATTTGGCGGTCGGACTTAGTTTTTATGTTATAGTCAGATCTCACATTTGAAATATTAATTCCGTTTTATGTTATTTACACTTAAAACGTAATACAATTTTTGCGTTGATCGTTTTTAGAATAGGGTTTATATACCTATTATACTTAAAAAAATAATAACTAATGCGGGCAGCTAATGACCCGGATACGGAATATATTATAAGCAATTCTTATATTGTTTGCTTATATTTTATATATTGTATATTTGTGTACTAAAATAATATTATGGTATCGTGTGTATACGTTTACTTGTACATTAGTTGGTAAGTTCATGGTCATATGATATTTATATGTATACCTATATATATGAAGATGTGTATAGTACGCTGACAATGTGTTTTATTGATATGTAAATAATAAGTATATAATATTATTTAAATTGTTTAATATGTTCAGGAGTTTGTGATAATGATGTGTGTATGTATACATGTATCATGTATGGATATATTATGTAAATATGTATACGGGCTTCGTAGGTGGGGTGTTCGCAGGGAAAGCGGTGTCAGCCACTTGTGTAGTGACGTGTGGTGGCGGGGTAGCGGCAGCCGAATGGTTAGGGGTGAGCTGTGGCGGTGGAAATACTTGTTGCACACATACGTGACCGGCGGCGGCTCAGCCCACAAACAGGTTATTATGAGGACGCTACACGCGTATAATGTGTTGTCTCCGTCTTACACAAGCACGACATAGCAAATTGTCGTTCACTATTCTCAATAGTGTGCTGTTGGTTTTGATACTAGATTGAAATGACCTATTATCAAACTTTTAGGTAAGAAAATTATCTGGGGTTTGGCGTGGGCGATTTTTTAATATTTTAATTTTCAAGCGCGATATGAGCATTTTTAATTTTTGATATTTCACATACCCTTATTTTTCTCAAAAATGAAAATATCGAAAAATCGCCCACGCTATGACCCAGATAATGTTCTTACCTAAAAGTTTGATTATAGGTCGATTCACTCTATGATCAAAACTAACAGCTCACTAATGAGAATAGTGGACGACAATTTGTTATGTCGTCCGTGTGTAAGACAGAGACAACAGACGCGGGTGTAGCGTCCTCTTATTCCCACACAGCATTTTAATATTTCCCAACTATAGTATAAATATTTTCAGGAAAACAATATATTTGTCAAAATATTTGAAAAAGTTGCGTAAATAATAAGGAAATATTTTATTTATATTTTTTGGACAAGAAGTTCACTTTGAAAAATATTTTGTACAAAATATTAACAAAACATTTTAATCATATTTTTTTAAAAAAAATTTCCATGGAAACATTATAAAAATATTAAGTCAACATTTTTGTGCAATATTTTATTATTTTATGAGAATAAAATATTTATACAATATTATTAGTCAAATGTTCATTATTTAAGCACTCCAAAATATTCACAAAATATTATCATTTCCCAAATGCTGTGTGGGTCATAACACGACCATGTTTTAATAAAAATATTTTAAAAAATAAAGTCAATCATTTTTAAAAAATAAATAGATATTTGAGACACATCACACATACGTGTGTAGTTACTATTATTTTGTAGTACCTATGTACATATCGTTCATATGTGTATAAAACAGGTTTCTGTTCGGTTTTGTTTCCCTCGTAACGCGCGTATTTACGACCAGATTTCGATACAGCTGCAGTGTATCTGCACCCGACAGACACAAAACCTGAAACACGAATAAATTATTTTCTGAAGAGGTTTTTACTACCCGCAGGTGCTCACGCCACTTATAATATTATATTATTTCCATCTAAATTCTGTCGCCGTACACATTCGACTGCCTGAAGGCTGAACCACCATAATGACATAAAGTCACAATACAGGGACGTGGTGGCATCAAATTTATTACCAGGCAGACCATTATTCTCAGGCCACTATTGACCTTTACTAATATTATTACTAATATCAACGTAGCTTAAATTTTTGTACGGAAAATGTTGTTAAATGTTTTTTTCCAATTAACTTATAGGCACACGATCATTGTATATTTATTTATAATACAGTGTGTAATAGGAAGACCTGACAAAAAAAAAATGATGTTACTTAAACGTATAACAAAATGTGTGAAAATTATTTGGTTCCATAGGTAATTTAAAAAATATACTCATGTCATATTATTATAATTAGTACGGTAGCTGGTAAATTGAGTTAATATTATTTGTACATAATAATATACTTTAGAAGTTTCAAGTAGTAAGTTATAACTATTCTTGGTTACTTATAGCCTATATGTTGAATTAATATTATAAATTATTATAAATTACAACAAAATATCTAAGATCGTTATTTATATTTATATTTTTGTTCGTTTCTATGGTGTTAAACAAAGTGTTAGAAATTAAAATCTCATTTTTAACGGTTACTTATAACTAATAACTATTGAGAAAATCGAAAAAGTACCCCTCCAAACTACCATCTTGATCTAATTTCCTAAAAGATAGACCTTAAATCCAATTGAAATATAATATTTCAATAGGCATAAGTACCGCATATAATATGATATAAACCTATACCTTATACCTATATAACTGACAATGATCGGAATAATTATATTTACTACGCGTACAGTACCTATATAGTTATCCAAACTATTATTTAACCTTTTATTTTTTAACTTATTACTTTTATTTACATAATTCGTATATATTGACATATTCGGCATATTGACCTGTCGACATTTTAACTAGTAGATATTATATTGACTGTCAACGTTTCAACCGGTTCCCTGCAGAAGTTATAGGCATTTGAAACAACAGTAAGATCACAAAAGTTTGAAAATTATATTATAACCAGTTTTGTAAAAAATTCTTTTGAAAAGTTATTAAGATACTAATACTAGTATTCGAATATACATATATATAAAAAAGTATTAAAACTACTTTTAAAATACTATTATGAAAATGTATTTTACGAATACTCACAAAATATTTGAATACAAATACAAATATTTTTTTTAATTTTATGCTATATAAATATATATTATATTGTACATCAGTATAGATACCTATTATGTTACTACTTATCATAGATTCTAACAATTACTATTAACATGTCTATCGTCTGGTTATTTAGAGATAAATACATGTTCACATATTTCATTCTGCATTTAGATATATTTCAACTAATATTGATTAAATTTTAACGAAAAAAAATAAAATAAAATAAAAAGTGGTATTAATTATTAATATGGAACTATTTTAAAATTATTAGATTATCAGTTTTCTTAAAAATTCCAATACAGAAACCGTATAAAATTTTATGTGGTATTTTTTTAATTTTAAACATTGTTATTACCTACTTTTACGATACCTACAAAAACATAATATTAGTTTTCAACGAAAACAATATTATTTTTATTGATGTCAATTTTTTGTGAAAAACTATAAATTAAAATTAATAAAATCAGATAAGTGGATGTCGCTCTGCTGTACAGAAGGTTATAAGTGGGTCATTGTATAATGGATTGTATTAGACTTGAATTCAATGATATAATATCATTGTATAAGAAAATCGATTCTGAGCAGAGATGGTTTGTCAGTCTGGATATTTTATATTGTTATTATTTATCATATCACGTATAAGTTGAATTAATATTACAATATTATAATTTTTTTATACGTTTC
>NC_042495.1:22940843-22943265 GCF_005508785.2 Acyrthosiphon pisum
TACAAGTATTTACATTTTGTTAAAAATACTTTTAAAAAGTATTCAAAATACTTAAAAAATATATTGAAAAAATTGTATTTAGAATACCATTTAGTATAAGTATAAGTATTTAAATACAAGTATTCAAATACCTGTATTCGAATACTTTACAAGACTAGTTATGACTAAGAATTCATTATATTTTTACTGTTCATAGTTTCGTACGTAAAATTTGAAAAAGTAATACACATTTTGTCATAAGTTATTGTTACTGGAATATTTAAAAAAAAGTTTAAAGTCTAATTGTGCCAGTTCTTTTGTTATAAATTTAAAAAAAAAACGTTTGGATAAGTGGATGTCGCTCTGCTGTGCAGTAGGTTACAAGTGGGTCTCTGTAATGGATGGTATTAAATTTGAAGTTAATAATATATTAATATCAGTGTAGGAATATGAAAAACGATTTTGAGCGAAGGCAGTCTGTCGGCCTGTGAAGCTACATCTGTTGTCGTATCACGATTTTCGCCGTCATTTTGACTTTACTAAGAAGTATGTATGTTACTGTCAATGACGAAAATTGAACATTTACGTCATTAACCGGTCATTAACGTTATAAGTCAAGTTGCTAGGTTAATTTCGTAAACTACCAAGCAATGACGTCAGTTCCAAGATAATAGGTTATTGTTGAAAATTACTAAACAAAATAAAACAATTTTAACTGAATGACCGTATATTAACGTAAATGACTGAAAATACACATTCATTTAATTAATTAAAGACTACAATTATTAATATTTGTCTTATTTTTTTTATTATTTATTATTTATTAATTATTTATTTTCGCAAGGTAACACAATATTCCCGCTAATTGACAAGTGAATTCGTTTGTTATGCACTTTAGTTTGCAATTGCACCTTATGTAACCTTGTGATCTAGTGACACTGCTAAAACCTGCAGCTTCTCTCAGCGTAATATCTTTTTCAGTATTTACAGATTCCAATTCAACGAAACATCCTTTGGAGGGATCGATCTGCGATCGAGTATACAAATTACAATAACGCCGTCCTCTGTACCTAATAAAAGATAATCATTTATTAATTCAAATAAATATATCTAAATTATCTTAATTAATATCTGAATAATTTGTGAGATTACCATGGCATTATTTAACAAAGCTATGGGCTAGGTATTATTGTATTAATATTACTGTGGTTTGCTCGAGTAATTATCGCTGATTATCGATTATATTAATAAATAATACATATTAATGTAGTAACGTGTGCAGATAGATAACTGACAGTGACCCGTAGGTAAGTTATAAATGTATAAATGTATACCTAATTTACAACCATGTCCAACAAAAGTTGGACGTGAATAATAAAATAATACTCGTGTTTACAACATTAACCATTATGTATCGCCACTTACGTAAATGACCGGTAATTTACGTAAACATTTGTATTGTACAAGGTCATTTTCGACATTGGCCTTGCTTAAACGTAAATTTCATAATTTTTGTCATTGACCGTAACATGTACATTATATAATTATTAAAATTAAAAAGTCTGAGCAATGTATAAATCGAGCCAAAACTACGTATGAATTATGTACATATTATATTATCTTTGGAAATAACATGGCCCGGCTTCAAAACTCATATGCGTTTTTTTCGTTACCCAGGAGATGTATAGTATGTACGCTAAATAATATGTATTGTTTATACGTTCCTCCGATCGCGAATTTTCTTCGTCAGTACAGTTTTATTTTCATACGCATTATTTTCCGGTTTTAAAAAAGTTATTTTAGTGTCACCTATTATGGTATCATATTAACTTAGACTGAAAATTATCAAAAATGAATTCAGATTTTGAAACCTAAAAGTTGAAATAAGAAAAAGTCAATTAATCAAAACAACTTTTGGGTCTAGGACATTTCACCGTCACCGCGCGGAAATTTAACTTTTGACTTGGGGGCTGAATATATTAAAGGCAAGCAGACCATTACAATATAGTATTTTAAAATTGTATATCATAGGTTTTTTGGGGGGCTACGGCTAAGTTTGGGGGGGCTAAGTTTGGGGGGCTTGAGCCACTCAGACCCCCCTCAATTTACGCCTATGGGTATATGAATGAAATTTATTCTTGGTTTTTTTTACTTTTTGAAAAAAAATATACCTCTAAATACCGGTATTTACCGGTACCAGAACCGAAACCTTAATTCTGTAATCTTAAGAACCGGAACCGAAACTGAAATCGATACCGAACTATTATTTTTTTGAAGAACCGAATTGGAACCGAAACCTAATAAATCATAAAGGTTCCAAGCCCTGCCGCTAACTATGAGATAGCGTTCACTTTACTAGCGGCAAGCTTAATTTCCCGTTAATGTAGCTAGCGGGAAGAATCCATAGAGTATAAGGACTGGATATTTATACTTTTGCAGGTAC
>NC_042495.1:22943315-22962139 GCF_005508785.2 Acyrthosiphon pisum
AAGATTACAGAATTAAGGTTTCGGTTCTGGTACCGGTAAATACCGGTATTTAGAGGTATATTTTTTTTCAAAAAGTAAAAAAAACCAAGAATAAATTTCATTCATATACCCATAGGCGTAAATTGAGGGGGGTCTGAGTGGCTCAAGCCCCCCCAAACTTAGCCGTAGCCCCCCAAAAAACCTATGATATACAATTTTAAAATACTATATTGTAATGGTCTGCTTGCCTTTAATATATTCAGCCCCCAAGTCAAAAGTTAAATTTCCGCGCGGTGACGGCGAAATGTCCTAGACCTAAAAGTTGTTTTGATTAATTAACTTTTTCTTATTTCAACTTTTAGGTTTCAAAATCTGAATTCATTTTTGATAATTTTCAGTCTAATTTAATATGATACCATAATAGGTACATAGTATAATAAGAGACTGAAATAGAATTTATTTTACTTTTAAATTTAAATTTAACCATTATAATATTAATAATTATAGTAATTGTCACAATCTGATAACAATTTGTTCGGGGTGTATTTGATCGTTTTAATAATCTTTTTATTATAGACATCATTCATCAACATTACCAGACATTGTATCCAAAACTATTTATAAATTATAAAATATAAGAAAATAATGATAACGACATGCTTTACAAACTAACGGGCGAAAAACAATATTTATTATGTTTATTTTGGTAAATGCTCATATTTTATTGTTTCCTGGAACTGTTATATTATAGAAATATACAATTACAATTACCCATATACATTTAAAACCAACCCGAATCAATCATTATTTAATAATATGTATTACCTGGCTAAATATATTAAATAATTAAATAAACTATAACTAGAACCAAAAAAAACCGAAATTAACCGAAAAATTCTCTTCCAACAAATATCGGTTCAGGTTCCGGTTTAGGTTCCTAGGAAAATCAAAAAAGGGTTTTGGTAAGGTTCCGGTTCCAATATTTACAATAGGTTCCGGTTAAAATACCGGTATTTTTAATATCGGTTCCAAGCCCTGGTTAGCGGTAATATTTTACGTAACGGTACATTTTAATAATGGAATATTAAAAAGCAGCCGCTAAATGTATCCGCTACGTTAGCGTACACCTTAGCAGGACATTGTAATAACGGCCCTAAGTCCAAATATTTAACTGTAAGATAGAGAGTTGTGACCAAGTATTAGCTGGTTGACTGTTCTTGTTGAGCTCGTCTGATGGACGCTTGTCCGGCAGCTCTCCTCGATGTGTCTCTGTCCCTGTCCCTTCTATAATTTCACATGAATATACATGGTCATCTTCTTGCGGTTAGGCCTAGCGTGAAATAGTCACACGATTGCACATGCCGGATGTTTAACATATATCTACTGTTGTTGTACATTTGTGGTGTTATTATTTAATATAACAGCACAAATCCTAATTTAGAATATTTAGAATTATGTATATACGTAGTCATATATCTATTGTCATACGCCGCTCATGGTCACGCGCTTGATATTATTAGCTACGCGCTGTATGCGCGGTACCATCGATATTATTATTATTATTGTTATGCGATCGAGCGCTTGCGTATTACAATTATATTTGTTTACGCAGCGCGTATATTATATGATTACGTACATATTAGAATCAAGCCCGGATTAAGGGGGGGCAAAGGGGGCACGGTCCCGGGGCCCATTGAACTTGGGGGCCCATCATTATCCCTAAAATATATTTTTTAACGCGTCCAATACAGTTTTCAAGAAAAAAAATATATTTAAGTAGGTAGGTATAATAGGTATAGGTAGTATGTAAATTATTATTAATAATTATAAAATGAAATTGTATTCTCAATTTTATATCACGAAAAATTACTATAAATAAAGAACTATATTTGACAACAATTCTGTTGGTTTGTTTTTTTTTTGTTGAACATTTTAGATTAACCTAACCTAACCTATATAAAAAGGTAGTTGTAAGAAAAAATTATTTAGCTTTTGTAAATTAGGTATTTCAGTTAAAAGTATTCATGCATATTATAGTAAACTTTAGAGCAGCGGTCCTCACTAGGATTGTAGAATGGGCCAAATGTAATTTTTAAAAATTATTTGCGGGCCGCATACATTGTCTGGACTGATCTGTCCAAGTGGTAATTCAATACAAGTTTAAAATAGAAAGACAAAATAAATAAAAATGATAAGATAATAAGCGACGTTCATTTTATTCACTGTTTATAGAATTTTGGATTTTAGAATGATCAATTTAATTTTAGTGCGGGCCGCACTAAAGTTACTAAAGAGCCGCATGCGGCCCGCGGGCCGCGTAGTGGGGACCGCTGCTTTAGAGGACCATAGTTAATAACCTAGCGAACCAAAATTGATCACTTGACTGTCAAAATGTTCAGAAAAAAAGCTTTACCAGAATCCATAAAAAAATATAGTGGTTACCATTTGAAAAAATAAAGTCGATTTTATTATTGGTACATCTGCGTGTTTAAAAATTGTATAAAAAAATTCCCTGTTAAAAATAAAAAAACACGTATTTTTTTTGTTTTAACGAAATTCCATAATATCATCGATTCATAATTGTTAAAAAAAAACCGCGTATACAATGACATAAGATACACCCTGTATATTTTTTGTATAGTAGAACATTTTACAATAATATAAAGTCGTTAATACTTATGTAATGATACAATTTTTTTGAAGTTAAAGTTGAAAGGGGGCCCACAGAGTGCATGCGGTGTCCCGGGGCCCAATTGATCCTTAATCCGGGCTTGATTAGAATAGATTGGTATTTAGATAAGTCATTTGGTAAGATAGTCACAGCTCGCTACAGAATCAATGCGGCGTAATTTCCGTTTTATTAAACTATTGTCGAGATTCGACCCAAGCATGTCACCAAGTCTTTGTTTTACTTTTACAATTCTTATAGCTATAAATGTTGAAAATATTATCCATTTAAGTAATTATGATGAACTTCATAAAAGTTTGAACATTCTGAACTTAAAATGCCAATAAAAATACTTCGTGCATATGTATTTTTAATAATATTGTCAACAGATATTATATATACTTATGAGGAACTTCGTATTACATTTTCAAGCTTTTTGACCAGATCAATAGACATTTATAGAATATAAAGTAAAATAAGGTGGGCAACTGGGCAAGTGGGTGTCATTGTAGGTATAAGAAAAACGATTCTGAGCGAAGACGATCAGACAGCCTACGATATCACTAACTATATTTGATGATATTAAGGTAAATAAAGTAATTTATATATAACCTATTTACGTGGAACCTTGTTTTAAATTATCAGTCCATATATAGCTATAGCTTTACCTACAAAATCATTTTTTAATTTTAAATTATAATGCTTATAAAAAAAAATTGTGCCTATGTATTTATAATATTTTTCAAGTGCTATTGTAACAATATACCAGGAGCCTTACATCAAATATCCACGTATTTGTACTCAACGGCCAACAGATATGATTTTATTCGTATTTATAGAAAAAAGAAAACCGGTCGAGTGCGAGTTGGACTCGCGCACCGAGGGTTCCGTACAAATCTGTAGGTATATAAGTAAAAGTTCACCCATCTCGACAATCGAGTCATAGTTATGGTATTTTTATTGCAAAATGAAATTTATAACATCAAAATATGGAAAGCTGGTGGATCATAAATTAATGACAAAGGTATCTTTATCGTTCCAGTAATCCTTCATTTTATATTAACATCTATCGTTTAAAATAATATTATATTATATAATATAATATAATAATTATATAATTATATAATTATTTTGTTACAGTTTAAAGGTATTATAGTCTTAAGTATTTAATATGAATTTTAATTTAATACCTCAACGCGTTTATGAGATAAGGAGTAATAACTTTCAAAATTGTCAAAAATATTTTATTTTTATATGATGAAACTAAAAATTTACGGTTTTCGTAATTTTTCCTATATCTGTACTATAAGACGTGACTTCGTACGAAATTTCAATATTCTAAGTTCACGGGAAGTACCCTGTAGGTTTTGATTCCCTTGCGAGTTTCGAAAATTTGCGGAAATTTGCGGCCAAAATGGCTGTATCATTTGATTGCGTTGGCTTAGAAGGTTGATTTTTCTACAGCTTCCAGGGACAGTAGACCTGAGCATCATATAGAAATTTCAGTTTGATACCTCCACGCGTTCCTGAGAAAAACGGTCTTGACAGACGGACGGACGGACGGACAACAAAGTGATCCTATAAGGGTTCCGTTTTTTTCTTTTGAGGTACGGAACCCTAAAAAACTAAAAAAATTAAAACTGACAATGTCCGTAAACAACTCAAAAAAAGTATCCCGTTGCCCGACGAAAAAACTTCCGATTCAGCACATTCCCAAAACTACTCGGCCTCGGAACGGTCTCCGCCGTCAGTCTGCAAAACGAGAATACTCTCTCGTGGGACGCAGTATAGTTGATTGCGCCGGGTAGGGAACAATAATAGTTCGCGCACAGTACTCACACACCGACCTCCCTATATATTGTGTGTATATATGTTATAGCTCAGCTAGAATTGGTTGGGTTCGCCGCGCAAATACTAGTGAGCTATGTGGTGTGGTGATGTGTAAGGTGTGTATGTATGTGTTGTGTGTAGGCTTATAAGCTAATGCCACAAAGGTAACTCTAATAAACAAATAGGTAACACGGTTGCTGGTAATAAATAATATGTTGCTGTATAATTCATGATATCAATAATAATACAAATAAATAAAAATTACAGCAACACAATAGTATAATAATAATAAATAATAATATGGCGAGCAATTTGAGCTGCTAAAGAATATAATAATAAAAACTCACCTAACTTGGCGGTGCACTGCTGGCCAGCTGCTACCCTTGCCTAAATAATTTGGTTCCACATTGGTGGTTATTGAATACAATAATAAATACACTTCACAACAATAAATAATATTATAATATTGTTATGTATATGAAATAACGGTCGCGATTAGCGCGTACGCATACAATGTAGTATAACGACACCCGGCCGATATACTGTAATATAAATAATAATAATGTTATGATCGGCGATTTGCGCCCACAGCACTACGAATTTGTAATAAAAAGGCGATTCGCGCCCACAGCACAAGAGATTTATATTAAAAAGGCAATTCGCACCCACAGCACAACGAATTTGTAACAAAAAGGCGATTCGCGCCTGAAAAATAGCCTTTACTTATTCCGCTTCAGCTATACGGAACGTACTAAAGATTCCGGCGGCCGTGCTAACTCTTGACGTCGACGGCCGACCGCGCATTATCTACATATTATATAATAATTCATCAACTGTTGATACGGACAATTTATTATACAAAAATAAAAACAATAATCTAAACATATGGGGCCGATCAGGTAGACGGGTATACAGACATGTGTGTGTGCGTGTGAGTGTGTGCGAGATGTGCGTTATTGCCGTATTGTCGCGGCGGCGACAATAGTCGGTTGTCGTTTGTTTTCGTATAGTTTTCGTGACAGAATATTATTTTTTTACCGTGTGTGTTTGACTGGTCAAACAATAAATAAGTGCTTTACAAACATCAATTTTTAATGATACAAATAATATCTCATCAAATTCGTGACTGTGATATCAAAAAGTTATATTTTTCTTGGTTTGTTCATGTGCTTTGTACAGTACTCGGCGAGATTGCGGTAGACATATTTTGTTTATATTATACTTAAAGCATACTATATTACAGGGATGGCAAACCTTTTCGACACTGCGTGCCCAAAATTACCTTTTTTTTTTTAGAGCGTGTCATTGAAAAAAATTATATTTTGTTATATTATAATTCGATTGTATAATTAATGTATAAAAGTATAAAAAGGTTTAGGTACGTAATAATAATAAATAATAACAATAATATTGCTTTGTTAATTATTTTTTTGATGTGATTTTTGTTGTTGAACACTTGATGCCAATTCATTGATATTTGGTTTATAATTAGTAACTTTTAATAAAGTACATGCGGCACTGCATTCATAAAAGCCGTATGCTAAAAATATTTATACCTATTACTTATATTCTATAATATTATAAATTATATAATATATATAGTAAAAATGTTCACGTGCCCACAAAATCTTTTCGCGTGCCATGGATTTGCCATCCCTGCTACATTATGTTGCCGCCACAGTACAATGATAAGTCACGCAAACGAGCACGGCCAGATCAAAGGTCGTGCCGTAGTCGCATTCGCGTCTAAACGAGACATAACCGGTCGGCGGCCGTGTTATGTAATACGTCATGTTATCGGCCTACTACGGTAGGTGATATGCAAATATCGTTGTCGCCGGATACTCGGTAATACACTGTTCGTCGTCAGCAGGTACCGGCGTTTTGTGTGCGTGTGCGAGTAGCCACTTTCAAAAGGATCGCGCCACATAACATTCTGCGAAAGAAATATCGAAGGTGTCGTGTGTTCTCAGCTACGGATACCTACGTCGAGTTTGTTTGCGTCGATGGCCGTCGGCATCGATAGCGCGTACGAATTACCCGTCGTTGTAATTATTCGCCGTGCGCAACTATTGCTGTACCTACTTCGGCACGCGCGGAACCGCTCACTCGTAACGGCGCGCAAAATTATCACTGATTATAATTCGCGTCGCGTCTCGTCGTCGCGGCCTTGCGCACCGTACACACGGTGTATACACATCGGCGTACCCGTCGTGTCGTCTGCACAGGGACGGATGGACGGATCCGGGGGGGGGGACATATTTTAGACATATTTTTTTATAATTCTACAGATCCTAAAACCTACTATATTACTATATTTCAAATCACATAATATATGTCTGATAATATAATATATTATTATACGTAATATCTACTATTTATTAAGAATAAAGGATAATAATTTATTATAATTGTATTTGTGTTGTAAAAAAATTGTTGCCCCCCCCCCCCCAACCAGATATTTGCTCTGGATCCGTGCCTGCGTCTTCACCCACGGTACGGGTTGCTGTCGCGTTACGTCCGCCGTTGCGCCGCTCGACTATCGACCGTCGGTATCGGGTATACCGAGTGCTCGTGTCCGTTGGTGCATCAACACACGTGAGTTGTCCACCGCTGCTGCCGTCGTTCACGCCGGGAGATCGTCGTCAACTTCACGGGTCACCCCAATTATACACGGCATTCTTTCATCCCAGGGTCACGTAACGTTACCAATATTCTTGTTCGTACGTTAAAATATTATATTATGTTGTGTAGTGATTTATTTTAGTCCTAAGCTCCCACCCCTAGCCACTCAGTTGTTCTAGTCATAAGACGGTAGAGATCAGCACGGGCCGGGCTATAATTTAAATATTACGGGTTGGTTATAGGTGGGATCGTAATATTATTCATACAGTCTGATAATACGATTATTATTATTAATTTAATTCGTAACACTATGTGATCTAGGTTATCTAAATTAATAATAATAATTGTATTACCAGACTGTATGATATTATTTATAAATAGATCACTGGTAAAAACCAATGATACTATAAACGGGTCTGGTCGGGTTGGACTTTGGAAAAAAAATTACAAACGGACCGGGCCTGGACCAGGGGCGTCATTTCAACTTTTTTATTGTTGGTGCCAAAATGTTTGCAGGCCATTCAGATCATTACCAGGCCACCTAGAAAAAAAATGTTGTTGGGAGTGGTTAAGCTGTAAATATTTGTATAGTTTATTTAATATGTCACTTATATTAGTATGAAAATCAGGGGCGGATTTACTATTTTTCCACCTCTAGGCATTACAATACTAGCGCCCCGTACATTGGCGTGCTCCCACAGGGGGGGGGGGAGTAATGTTCTATGAAATAAAACAAAACTATAAAAATTGTTTTATTAAATGCTTCTTCTTGTTTGGCCAAGTTTTCTTGCCTTATTTTTTTAAACTGGTGTCCTTTTTACTGGACATGTTTAATCTTTAATATGTAATTGATGTATTCTTATAGGTAACCAGGTAGGTACTGATTAAAGTGGTGAGCACTCTATTTTTTTATTGTCTCTATAATCGTAATCGATTTGCAGATTTCTGAGCAGTGTGAACTATGCAGGAGACGGGCGATAGTGCCAGCGTCGTCGCAATGTTTATTATTATCAAGTACTTTATAATGACATCTGATTTCCAGGATTTATTTCATTATTCAAGGAATAGACTAATTTGGTGGACGCGCGCCTGCGTACCCTTATTGTGGTGCCGGGTGCGGGGTAAGGCGGGTCATTCTGGTTAATATTAATTAATAATTTACTTGATAAGCACTGTGCGAGCTATCCCCCCACCTAGCCAGTAGAGCGGCTATACACAATGTACCCGATGGCCTGAGGCAGTTTATTTAACAGCCTCGGCTGTCGTTTTGCGCATGCACCATTCGCAATATTGTATGTGTATACGCCGCACACCCTTATACCACCTCCCATGTATTAACATAGGCAACGCAAGCAACTGCCTCGTCGAGTGTCGATGACAAACCTCTAGCGGTGGCAGCGCGGAGCGGCGCACGCCGGTCGCAGGATTAAACTCAAACGGCAAGGTTATTATAGCTTATAAATTAAAACGTTACTGTAACTGTCTCCAGTTTCATGCAAGTTGTATACAAAAAAAAATTAATATAAAATATACATTTAGGTAAATATAATTATGAAATTATGAAAAACTAAAAAGTAAAAATTAACTAAAAGATTGCGCCCCAAAAAATATTGCTCCCTAGGCACGTACCTTGGTGGCCTATGGGTAAATCCACCCCTGATGAAAATATCACAATATCGTTGCTATTTTTGACGAACTATGTATAAGTACTTAAAGTACTTAAAGTACCGTACTTTAAATGTATTTATTTTATATTGTGGATACCAGTGTACAGTGGTATTTACACTTGGTAAATAAATGTATGGGTATAAATCACTTTTATAATAAAATACCTAACCAAACCTAACCTACACATTTTTTCACCCTGCATACTCAAAATATATAATATAGCTAGCTTAATAAAACCAGAAATCTATTTTATGGGTACCCTTCTTCACAATGTTCGTGTTATAATTTTATCAATTATAATACTATGGGACCACAAAACTACATCAAACATTCTTGAAAAATATTCAACATTAGTACAATACATTTTTTATTAATACTGAAAAAAATATAATATATCGGCGCTTATATTTATTGTGGGCAGGCCAAAGAAGGTGTTTAAAAAAAATTGAAGAAATACTGTTAATTAACACGTGAAACTTGAGCAGCATATTTGTATTTATATTATACACATATTTCTGAAGTCTAATTGTACATTTAATACAAACAAATAATTTTAATTCACTTTTTTTTAAATGTACCTACTATGTCATTTGTATAAGCAACCATTGTATACTGGGCAATAGAAATAAATAATAACATTTTTGGGATTTAATAGTTTAATCAATTTTTTATTATAAATAGCAACACTTAAGAAATATATTTTAATATAAATAATATAATAATATAAATATGAAAATAATATAATAATAAACACTGCTATGTCATTTTGCCTGATATCATACAAGTTTTTTTCAAAGTTTTTATGGCTAAAGTATTATAATCAGCCTATTTATAAAATAATTTTAGTATTGATTACCTTTTTATGTTTAACTTCGAATAAAAAAAATTGTAGGAACATAAAGTTTTATATTTTAAAATTAATTTTTAAAAATTATTAAAAAAAAATTGATAAGACAAAAAACCCATTTTTGTTATCAAATTGATAAGGTCAAAACCTGTTGTCACTGTATACAATTGTATGTAGGAGGTTATTTGTCACGTATATAATGCGGATTTGGTTCGTAAATATCAATAATTCTAATCAAAACATCAATGTGTCATATTACCCTAATATGTCATATTAAGCCAGTCTCCCCTACCTACAAGACATTTTTTTTTTAATACTGAAAAAATATATAATATATATAATATAAAACACTTAGGTATATATTGACGCTTATATGTGGTATTGTTGGCAGGCCAAAGAAGGCGTTTTAAAAAAAATTTGGTGTAAATGTACACCCTGCACCCTCCCAAATGACGCCCCTGGCCTGGACGTCGACAATTTATATGTTTAACCTTAGGGCCGGATCGGGCCGAAAAAAAACGGACCGTGCTGATCCCTATAAGACGATAGGAGAATAAAATTATTATCAATTTATACTGTTTGTCGTCAATTCTCTTTTCGTATCCTTCTTCTTATTCTTCTCATCTTTTTACCAATATCGGCGTAGCAGGAAGCCGTGATATTTATACTTTGGACCTGCTGCCCAAACACTATATCTTTGAAAAGTACAACACACGATACCTAACCACCCATCCCATACAGCAATTTAATATTATTCAATATTATTATAACATTAAAATAACGAATTAATATTAGTATAACGTTATTATAATACTATTATAATATTATCATTACAAAATGCTGGTTGCAACCATTTTGTAGATGACTGGATTAACCACCACTAGAAAACGTACACCTCAAAACACAATCATCGTTCCACAGGAGACCGGAATACAGTGTGCGTCGTATACATTACCATATTATAAGGAAAAAGAAGTATGCTCAATGATAAGACTGCGCATATTTTTTTAAGGGGCAATGTATAATTTATATAGGCAACCAACAATGAACACAAGGCGACGTCACGAGTATACATATTTTATTATTTTAATCTTATGCAATGCAGTATGCACAAAGACACAAGGCGGTGCGCATGCGCGAACTAGGACGAAAACCCGGTTCGAGTTGATCATACTTCTTATATTTTATTATACTATATACATTACAAGACTGAGTGATCGACGCTACCAACGTCCATTGATCGAGTTCATTTCTCCAAGTTCCAAGTGCATACAATCCAGATAGGTAACTGTCTACTGATAAGGCTGACTTCAATAATCAACCTGTTAAATTGGTCTTGGTGGTTGCACTTTTATATAAACTATTTTAACCGTTTTAAAAATGCATAAATGTATATTGTGTGATAATAAGTCGGATAAAAAAAAAGTCAATCGTCCAGTAGTTCGTTTTCATCGGTGAGTATCAATAGGTTCTAGATATTTACTCACTCAAAGCTGATTTTTTAATATCAGGTGAGGGATATTGTAAAATAATTTTGAACCGGTTTAGCCAAATAATATCCACTTTGTGTTTATTTTCCTAATCAAATCTTAATAAATTATTGTTTTTATTGATATTTGTTTCAATATAGATTTCCCAAGAATGAATTTCAGAAAAGAAAATGGCTCGAAGCTATAGGAATTGATCGTTGTAATGAATGGCAACGTGTATGTAGTGATCATTTTTTAGAAGAAAATTATAGGCGAGATAGTCGATTTTTATTGCCTAATGCTATTCCCCAACCTTATGATCGAAATGGTTTTCCTTCAAAGTAATACTTCTTGATCTCTATAATTTAAATTTTCATTTTCAATAGTATTTTTATTTTTATATAGTTATGCTACTCAAAGTAATGATGTTGAAACTGGATATAATGTCATTTTACCAATAGAAACAAATATTATAAGGTGAGTTAATGAAAATTGTATTTGACTCGATTTTGTTTACATTTACTTAAAAATCTAGAAAATTGGCTTATTATGATGAAAGTGATTACATAGAATCTCAATTTTACAGAGAGGAACATATTGAAAATGCTGCTGTATATAATTTTAATTCACTAGTACGGACTGCTAGACTTACTAGAAACAATGAGGAATAGTCGGTGAGTAAATAAGTATTAATATTTTCAATAAACATGGTCAATACAGTCTGATATCTTAAAATATATTTAGGGGGGGCTGCAAAAATAATTAATAATAATAAAAAAAACAATATAAACTAGTAGGCTGTTCATTGTACCATAACATACGAATAAATATTATAAACTTCTTACGATTAAATATACGAAAGAAGGTCTTATTAATAAATTAAAAGAAAGCAAACCCATGCAGTAAAAACACTAGTTCATAACCAAAATTCCCTTTTCTTTATATTTATAAATATATATATATTTTTTTTATAATGTTAAGTTTTAGTGGCTAGAATTTGTTTCATAACACAAACATTTTAACGGTTGTACGTTTATGGTGCATATTTTGTCATTTATAGTTATGATTAATAACACAATTAATTAATAGGTATACTTATAAACGTTTTTGTAAACGGTTTTTCCAGGGAATTAATTTTTTTCTTATAGATTAAAACTACTGACAACAAATATCCGTGTGGAGTTCATTTAATTGGTTCCTATTTTTCTAATAGATTAAAACAACCTACAAAATACAGATATTTTAAAGAAATGTATTAATAGTAGCGTTCAATTATTTTAAATTAAACATTCAAAATAAATTTTTAAGATTTTTTAGCACCTTTATAGTTGGTTATTAATACATGCATATCCGCGCTGTAGTTATAAGTATTTAAAACTTCAACAAATAAATGTGGAAATAATCCAAATAATATTGTGCATATGTAAATCAAAATATATATTTAAATTCAAAAGGTTAAAAATCCTAAAATGGCGTATGGCATAATACTTATGATAAAAAATATTATTTTGTAACAAGTTAATATTATGTAAATAATTTTTTTCTATTTTCTTGAAGAACGAGTGTCTTAATATACAGTCTATACTCTGTATATTAGTTAATTATTAAAATAGTATATATTTAATATTATTTTATTTTATAGATTGGTGAAAAGAAAAAAACTCTTTCAGAACTGAGAAGAACAATGGCTTTATAACTTTTTTATGTGAATTCTGCTTATAACAGAATTTTAAATTAAATTGTTGTATTTTATGTATTATAAAAATAATCATTAGTTAATAAATGTTATACTATATTTGTATTAATATTATTACTTTTTAATAATTAAGTAAGAGCAACAAAATTATAGCTCTGAAACATTTAAATGTTTGACATTTAATCATATTAACTATAAACATTTAAACAGCATACTTGAATAATGTCAATTGTTTATCTGTATAGGTTTCATATTACTTTATGCAAACAATTTATCACATATTAAAACAAAATGTATCAACCTATTCATTGTTGTAATATAGGTAATAATTTTCTTAGTTTTTTTGGATACTTAAGCTTGTACACATTTTCATTGTTTTATTTTTTTTTTTTTTTTGTTAATGAAGTTTATTAATTTAAGACAGAAGTTTTTACAACAATGATAAGCTACAGTAAATGGATTAAAAAATAATATTTTAAAAATATTGAGTTGGTTGCTGTTAGTATATAAACTTTATGATCCAAACTATTATTAATTGTCGTAATTACCATGGAAAAATATATTGAGTTAACTCTGTTTTAAAAAAAAGTTTCTACTTTTTTAAATTAGTTTGTGGATCACATAAAGACTTTCTTCTATTTTCCTTTATATTGAGCCTTTGAATGTACAATGTACCTACATGCTTATAATACCTACATCATTTTTACGTCAAATGATTATTAAATATATTTAAACTATACACATCTCAATTAATTATTTAAAAAATATATATTAATGAGCTATTAAAGGTCTTAATATAATATTAAGCCTATCTAATCTACCAACTAAAATATATTCGTCTACAAATTTTTTTTATCAAGAAAAGTAACAGAAATGTTTGTATTATTTTAATATAATTCTATAAGTGTCAATAGAATTTACAAATTATTTAGTAGATAAAAGTATATATAATTTTCAACTTTTGTAGCTAAGAATAAAAAATTTAAAACAAAACTTCTTATAAATAGTTCATTCTATACATCTATTTTTTACAGATCTATGTACTCATTAATAATTTCATCAATATAGGTATGTCTCAAGAATAAAAAAAAAAAGCTCCATTTGTGATAATGTATAGCGTTGCACCGATGCGTAGGAAAACGCAAAATTGTGAACTTCCAAAGGCCATGACTTCGAAACTAAGTCTGACCGTCAAATTCTGATCGCACCATTGTTATTAAATAGTTAATATGAGTAAGTTCCAAAAAAAAAAAATCGAAAAATTTGCACGGGTTGGTAAAGTGCACTTTAGCCAATTAATTGGCCCATGTGAAACACACGCCTCGAGTTGGCCCGTTTGACGGAAGTACATGCTACACACATCCAAACGATATTTTTTATGTAATTTGTATATAAAACATCTCCTTCTATGGGTATTAACTATTAATGTAATTTTTCGAACGTTAGAAAAACGATATAGATATTAAATTTGTTCTTCTTTATAAGTGGTGAAAATTTCGTTTGTTAGTTATGATTATAGCCTTCTCCGTTCTTTCCCGCGCCAAAACCTTTTTGCTATGCTTTACGTGTGTAACATATGCGGGTGCGACACCTACAAAATAGAGATATTTTAAAGAAAAGTATTAATAGTAGCGTTCCATAATTTTAAATTAAACATTCAGAAAATAAATGAATTTTTGAGTGCATATTTGAACATTTTAGTGCATTTCTATCGAGATACAAACTTACTTTATGTTACGACCAATCCAAAGTTGAAATTTAATGTTACATAATTTTGCAAATTAATAAGTCGATTTGGATTTTTGAGCCATATTTCTTAATTTTTTGATTTTTTCGTAGATTGTGGACGGGTACACTAAGTTTGAAAATTCAATAGCCCGCGCTCAGCACGTAGTCTAGACAAGACATCATCAGAATTGTTTCTTTAAGGATTTATTAAAAATGCTGATAATAGATAAAAGTTCAAATCAAAGCAGTTTAATCAAATGTACCAGTTAACATATAAAAAAAATTATGAGGTAGGTACCTACTAACAAACATACTCAATTTAGGATCTTTTTTGCATTTTATGAATTTTTTTAATTTTAGGTAGGTATTTTTTAGCGTTTATGGGTCAATTTTTCATTCTTTATTACTTTTCTTTTGATATTTTCTAAAATCTTCACTATTAAAAATTTTTTACTAAAATATTATGAATTTGTTTTTAACTTTTTGGTCATCGATTTTGGTTTTTGGTATATAGTCAATACGTTGTGTAAAATATGTGATCATAATAGGTTAGTAACTTGGACTATAGTGACTATAACTAGTGAAATATGTGAACAAATAGTATCAATATTCACTTTCCTATTAATTATTATATTCAATTTCTGAAAATATATTTATAAAAAAAAAGTAACTTATTAAGTTAAAAGTAATTTGAAAAAAAAGTAACGAGTTAATTAACTTAACGTTTTGACTTAATTTAAACTTCTAACTCGTTAATGTCCAGCTCCACCCCAAACCCCACGGGGCTGAAATGATTGTGCAGAAAGTAAGTAACAACAACAACCTAGGCTTAAAAATACGTAATAGGTACCTACACACTACCCAGATAACAATTATTTGTTTAATAATATTGTTATAACATTATAATCACGAATAATATTAGTATAACGCCATTATAATACTATTATAATATTATCATTACAAAATGCTGTCTGGGTAATAATTTCATTAATATATGTCTAAAGAATAAAAAAAAAATCCAAGTTCCAAAAAAAAAAATCGAAAAATTTGCACGGGTTGGTAAAGTGCACTTTAGCCAATTAATTGGCCAAAGTTAAACACACGCCTCGAGTTGGCCAGTTTGACGGAAGTACATTTTACTCACATCCAAACATTATTTTTTATGTAATTTGTATATAAAACATCTCCTTCTATGAGTATTAACTATTAGTGTAAGTTTTCGAACGTTAGAAAAACGATAGATATTAAACGTAAAATTAATTTATAACAATTATTAGTTACGCTTATAATGTGATGCTGCGACATTGCCTAGTAGGTACCTACCAAAGTGGGTTTAAATCATATTGTTAGCATAACAACACGAAATTTGTTTCACATTAATAAATTGACAAGAGACATTTATGGAGGTGATATTTTTGCCCAAGTTGGCCCATTCGACGGTATCTGGTACCTAAACTGCAGTGTTAAGATTATCTAGGTAAATATCCATAAATATCCATGGATGATTTTAAATTTATTGTTATGAAATAATTTAAATATGATTTAACTATTCATCGAAAATCTTTTTAATAATACTTATAATATACTCTAATATTTGCATATACCCAGGAATAATATTTTTCAATTAAAACAAAATAACAATAAAATGTATTCTTGGTTTTAATATGTACCTAATTTTGTTCTAATTTGAACTTATAAATAATGTGTGTAAAAAAAAGTTGTATAGTATGGACTATTTATAAGAAGTTTTGTTTTAAATTTTCTATTCTTAGCTACAAAAGTTGAAAATTATATATACTTTTATCTACTAAATAATTTGTAAATTCTATTGACACCTATAGAATTATATTAAAATAATACAAAAATTTCTGTTAATTTTCTTGAAAAAACAATTTTGTAGACGAATATATTTTAGTTGGTAGATTAGATAGGCTTAATATTAAATTAAGACCTTTATAGCACATTGATATATATTTTTTAGATAATTAATTGAGTGGTGTATAGTTTGACGTAAAAATGATGTAGGTGTTATAGGCATGTAGGTACATTGTACATTCAAAGGCTCAATATAAAAGAAAGTCTTTATGTGATCCACAAACTAATTTAAAAAAGTAAAAGCTTTTTTTTAAAACAGAGTTAACTCAATATATTTTTCCATGGTAATTACAACAATTAATAATAGTTTTGATCATAAAGTTTATACTAACAGCAACCAACTCAATATTTTTAAAATATTATTTTTTAATCCATTTACTGTAGCTTATCATTGTTGTAAAAACTTCTGTCTTATTGAGTCTATAATATAGACGGTTCAAAATACAATAATCTGTAAACTGTTACAGAACTGTAGCAAATATTATAAATTAATAAATAAACTTCATTAACAAAAAAAAAACAAAACAATGAAAATATGTACATACTTAAGTATTCTAAAATACTAAGAAAATTATTACCTATATTACAACAATAAATAAGTTGATACATTTTGTTTTAAAATGTGTTAAATTGTTTCCATAGAGTAATATGAAACCTTTACAGATAAACAATTGACATTATTCATTCAAGTATCTAACTGTTACAGAACTATAGCAAATATTATAAATTAATTAATAAACTTCATTAACAAAAAAATAAAATAAAATAAAACAATGAAAATGTGTACAAACTTAAGTATCCTAAAATTAAGAAAATTATTACCTATATTACAACAATGAATAGGTTGATACATTTTGTTTTAATATGTGATAAATTGTTTGCATAAAGTAATATGAAACCTATACAGATAAACAATTGACATTATTCAAGTATGCTGTTTAAATGTTTATAGTTAATATGATTAAATGTCAAACATTTAAATGTTTCAGAGCTATAATTTTGTTGCTCTTACTTAATTATTAAAAAGTAATAATATTAATACAAATATAGTATAACATTTATTAACTAATGATTATTTTTATAATACATAAATTACAACAATTTAATTTACAATTCTGTTATAAGCAGAATTCACATAAAAAAGTTATAAAGCCATTGTTCTTCTCAGTTCTGAAAGAGATTTTTCTTTTCACCAATCTATAAAATAAAATAATATTAAATATAGACTATTTTAATAATTAACTAATATACAGAGTATAGACTGTATATTAAGACACTCGTTCTTCCAGAAAATAGAAAAAATTATTTACATAATATTAACTTGTTACAAAATAATATTTTTTATCATAAGTATTATGCCATAAACCAGTTTAGGATTTTTAACCTTTTGAATTTAAATATACATTTTGATTTACATATGCATAATATCATTTGGAGTATTTCCACATTTATTTGTTGAAGTTTTTAATACTTATAACTACAGCGCGGATATGCATGTATTAATAACCAACTATAAAGGTGCTAAAAAATCTTAAAAATGCATAAATATATTAATTAATATTATGCATTAAAATGTTCAAATATGTACTCAAAAATTCAATTATTTTTTGAATGTTTAAATTAAAATAATTGAACGCTACTATTAATACATTTCTTTAAAATAACTGTATTTTGTAGGTTGTTTTAATCTGTTAGAAAAATAGGAACCAATTAAGTGAACTCCACACGGTTATTTGTTGTCAGTAGTTGTAATCTATAAGAAAAAAATTAATTCCCTGGAAAAACCGTTTACAAAAACGTTTATAAGTATACCTATTAATTAATTGTGTTATTAATCATAACTATAAATGACAAAATATGCACCATAAATGTACAACCGTTAAAATGTTTGTGTTATGAAACAAATTCTAGCCACTAAAACTTAACATTATAAAAAAAAATATATATATATATATATTAATTAGTATAAAGAAAAGGGAATTGTGGTTATGAACTAGTGTTTTTAAGGCATGGGTTTGCTTTCTTCTAATTTATTAATAAAACCTTCATTCTTATATTTAATCGTAAGAAGTTTATAATATTTATTCGTATCTTATGATACAATGAACAGCCTACAAGATGATTATTTTCTTATATTAAATATACACACACCTTTATTTGGGCGTTATTAGATGACCATTTTGATTTTATATTTTACAATCATACAAATCCCCGATTAATTACTGTAGATATTTCTTAAGTAATAGTTGCTAAAAAATATATCCCGAGTTTTCCAAAAAGAGTACACACATTGGTGGTCAAACTAATAACTATTTTTTAAATATAAGTAGACAGAATATTACTGATGTCTAATTGGAAGCACTAATTACTAAGAAGAAAACCAGGACGTTGAGGACCAAAGCCCTACATATTCATGAGGAAAGCATGGAAAATCATAAA
>NC_042495.1:22962189-22967726 GCF_005508785.2 Acyrthosiphon pisum
TAAGTGAACTCCACACGGATATTTGTTGTTTTCATCTTAAAGCAAATTTACGCACAGCAGATAATGTTTAGCTCTGTTAGTTTAAAAATTAGAGTGATTCGACCACTTACCATAGTTTACGATACTTCAATTTTTCAACAAGTTATGCGTACATAATATAACGAAAATTAAAAATGTTCATAACTCACTTGAATATTGTATAATTGTAAAAAAAACACAGATAATGTTCTTACTAACATGTTTTATAATAGGTCGATTCTGTCAGTTATGTGCTAAGCGTAAATTTGCCATGTTACACACTTTTAAAATGGAGACAACAAATGTCTGCGTGGCGTCCTCTTAGCATCAAAAATTTATCCTAAAAGGAATTTACTTAGGTAGGTACCTACCTAAATAATAGTTTGTGTTTTGTCAGTAGTTTTAATCTATAAGAAAAAAATGAATTCCCTGGAAAAACCGTTTACACCAATAAGTATACGTATAAATTAATTTTGTTATTAATCATAACCATAAATGACAAAATATGCAAAATATGCACCATAAACGTACAACCGTTAAAATGATTGTGTTATGAAACAAATTCTGTGCCCACTGACTGGCCACTAAAACTTAACATTGTTAAAAAATATATATTTATATATAAATTAATATAAAGAAAAGGGAATTGTGGTTATGTACTAGTGTTTTTACGGCATGGGTTTGCTTTCTTCTAATTCATTAATAAAACCTTCATTCTTATATTTAATCGTAAGAAGTTTATAATATTTATTCGTATATTATGATACAATGAACAGCCTACAAGATGATTATTTTCTTATATTAAACATACACAGACCTTTATTTGGGCGTTATTAGATGACCATTTTGATTTTATATTTTACAATCATACAAATCCCCGATTAATTACTGTAGATATTTCTTAAGTAGCAGTGGCTAAAAAATATATCCCGAGTTTTCCAAAAAGAGTACACACATTGGTGGTCAAACTAATAACTATTTTTTAAATATAAGTAGACAAGAATATTACTGATGTCTAATTGGAAGCACTAAATTACTAAAGAAGAAAAACCAGGACGTTGAGGACCAAAGCCCTACATATTCAATGAGGAAAGCATGGAAAATCATAAAAGGATAAATATATCCATAGACGTAGCTAGGGTGCTCTGAACCCCCAATTGTGAATATTAGCGCCCCCAGAATAATTTGTATTTCATGTAGTTTATATTGTTTTTTTTATTATTATTAATTATTTTTGCAGCCCCCTCTAAATATATTTAAAGATATCAGACTGTATTGACCATGTTTATTGAAAATATTAATACTTATTTACTCACCGACTATTCCTCATTGTTTCTAGTAAGTCTAGCAGTCCGTACGGGTGAATTAAAATTATATACAGCAGCATTTTCAATATGTTCCTCTCTGTAAAATTGAGATTCTATGTAATCACTTTCATCATAATAAGCCAATTTTCTAGATTTTTAAGTAAATGTAAACAAAATCAAGTCAACTACAATTTTTATTAACTCACCTTATAATATTTGTTTCCATTGGTAAAATTACATTATTTCCAGTTTCAACATCATTACTTTGAGTAGCATAACTATATAAAAATAAAAATACTATTGAAAATGAAAAATTAAATTATGGAGATCAAGAAGTATTACTTTGAAGGAAAACCATTTCGATCATAAGGTTGGGGAATAGGGTTACGTAATAAAATTCCACAATATCTTCGCTTATAATTTTCTTCTAAAAAATGATCACTACATACACATTGCCATTCATGACAGCGGTCAATTCCTATAGCTTTGAGCCATTTTCTTTTCGTATGTTCATTCTTGGGAAATCTATATTGAAACAAATATCAATGAAAACAATAAATTATTAATGTTAGATTAGGAAAATAATCACAAAGTGAATATTATTTGGCTAAACCGGTTCAAAATTATTTTACAATATCCCTCACCAGGACATTAAAAAATCAGCTTTGAGTGAGTAAATTTCTAGAACCAATTGATACTCACCGATGAAAACGAACTACTCGACGATTGATTTTGGTGTTATCCGACTTATTATTGCACACTATACACTTATGCATTTTAAAACGTAGGTAGTGTATTTATTATTATTAAAATCAGTAAAATAGTTAATACAAAGTGCAACCACCAAGACCAATTTAACAGGTCGGATATTGAAGTTAGCATATCAGTAGACAGTTATCTGTATTGTATGCACTTGGAACTTAGAAAAATGAACTCGATCAATGGATGTGGGTAGCCTCGATCACTCAGTCTTGGATTGTATACGACACCAGCTCTATTCCCAGTCTTCTACAGGCCGATGATTGTGTTTAGAGGTGTAAGTTTTTCCGTGGTAGCTAATCCAGTCATCTACAAAATGGTTGAGTGGTGAGGTATCGTGTGTTGTATTTTTCAAAGGTATACTATAGTATGTTTTAAGTATAATACATACAAAATAATATGTCTACCGCAATCTCGCCGAGTACTGTACAAAGCACATGAACGAAACCAACAAGAAGATAACTTTTTGATTTCACAGTCACAAATTTGATGAGATATTATTTGTATTATTCAAAATGAATGTTTGAAAAGCACCTATTTATTGTTTGGCCGGACAAACCACACACGGTAAAAAAAATAATATTCGATCACGAAAACTACGAAAACGAACGACAACCGACTAGTGATAAGCCGAACTCTTGTAATCACGGTCTTGGATTATAAATCAGTATACCTAACTTCGGTTCATTCCATCGGTACACAGTAACAAATTACTAAATGGTCCCCCACAGTAGGAATTCTGTTCGTTCTACCTCCACGTACGACGTACGATTCCACCATCTATAACATTGAAGATTTTCAAGAAGAAAAATTTGATACGTATCGGTTTGGAATAGTTACGTACCGGCTCGTATCGAAGTCTGAGTCCGATACGTATCGCTTGTATATTGCACATGCAACTTCTTGAACTCTCATTTGTTCCTTGAAAATCTTTATTACTCATTTACACGAGATTAATTACACACAAACAATTATTATTAGGCAGGAATGAATAAATCGGGAAAGTATTACGTACTTAGGTAATAATCCGGAAATTATTAGGTACACGGGCAAATATTTTTACGGGAGTGTACCGTCAAATGGGCCAACTTGGGGCCTGTGTTTAACTTGGGCCAAAAATATTATCTTTTGGTTTTACCTCCATAACGGTCTTTTATCATTAATTAATGTGATACAAATATTCTGTTGTTATCTTAACAATATTTATTATCACTTTGGTAGTGTTGCAGCATCAAATTTTGATCATAAGTATTAATTTTATGTTTAAAATATCGTTTTGAAAAGGTCCGAAAACTTACACTCATACTCATTGAATTAGACGTTTTACATAAAAATTGATAATAACAAATATGTTCGGACATGTGTTAAATTTACTACTCTAAATTATAAATTATTATAATCCTGCATACATATCTGTAAATTACGTTTTACTTATTTAATTGGTAAACAAGAAAGTTACCTACCTGTTATGTAATACCTAACAAGAATGTTATTATTTTTTGATCTTATTATTTTTATTTTTATTGTAATACTTATTTAATTGATCAACAAAAATGTTTTTATTTTTTTTTTAATGTTAATATATTATACTCACTAGGCACAAAAAATATTTGTTAAATTCAGAAAACTGTATAGTATTTTTTAAAAATTTTAAATAGTGCCCCAAGTTGGTTTAAGTAAATTATAAAATAGGTTTTTCATAAGAAAAACATGAGTGCCCCATGTTGTCGAAATTCAGTACAACATGGGGCATGCAGAAAAATACAAAAAAAACATAGAAAGAATAATTTGTATGGTTCAAATGCAACAGAAATTAATAAATCAAACCTTAACTGAAAAAAAAATTTTACATTGCAAATACCTCTAGATCAATTAATCTTAAAGTTATTTGCAATAGAATTTCAAAACTGACCCGAGTTGGCCCGTTTGACGGTAGGTAATAAAATAGATACCTTACAAAATAACATAAATATACGATAGGTATACGTTACATCAGAAAATATAACGGTGGAAAAATACTTCACTGGAATTAAATGCACCAAATTCATAATATACCTACTTGAGAAGATCACTTATTACCTAAAGAAAATTGCAATAAACGATATTTTATTTGTGCACTCAATGTTCAATACTTCGATCACTTGTCGAGTATGATACCTAAGCAGTTAAAACAATATTATATACCTACCTACCAATTACACAGTACCTACCTATTACAGTTTAGCAGTTTTGAGCTCCGATAACCCGATTTATGAATTTTTCCAAAAAAAAATTGAATCAAATTTAAAATTTTTAGATTCTGAGTGGAACGATGAATGTATTGATTTTACAATGATGTGTGTTTTTTTATTTTTTTATTTTTTTTGTGTCTGTGTACACGATAAGTAGTCGAAATAATGCTACGATTTTCAACTTCAGTATCTTGTTCGATCAGAAAGTGAATATCGTTGGTGCATTGGGGAGATCAAAATTTAAACTTAGTAGTTTTCAAAAGCGCCGGGAAAAACAAAAGAAAAATTAAGGAAAAACGGGAATTTTTACGCAAAATCGAATTTTCACAAAATTGAATTTGGTTTTTGGTGTAACTTTGAAAAATTTTGAGCTCTTTACGGACATTTTCATTTTCCATTTTTTTTTTAGTTTTTATTCTAAAAATATCAATGAATTAAAACGTAGGTAGTGTATTTATTATTATTAAAAATCAAGTAAAATAGTTAATACAAAAGTGCAACCACCAAGACCAATTTAACAGGTCGGATATTGAAGTTAGCCTTATCAGTAGACAGTTATCTGTATTGTATGCACTTGGAACTTAGAAAAATGAACTCGATCAATGGATGTGGGTAGCCTCGATCACTCAGTCTTGGATTGTATACGACACCAGCACGAGTGTGAAGTTGGGGGACCATGGCTAGGGGACTATTTACTCGGACGACTAGTGATAACAAGCCTTGTGTGCACGGTTGCGTTTTATTATATTTAGGGCACTCGCCAATTGTACTAGCATCAACCACAAGATGGCGCCATGAAATTCACTTACATAATTTATATTGTGCCGTTCTTCGTAAAATGCGACCAAACAGCCCAGGGGACCATGTTTTCGAACTGCCGCGCGCATGTACCCATGCGCGGTTTTTCATTTTTCCGACCGTGTTCCGGAAGGTGGCGCCGAAGTAAACCTATATATTCGGAAAGCCAGGAAAATTCTCTATAAGACGTTTATAATTTCATTTTGTACAAAGCTTTCGGGGACATAGTAAAATGCGACCGACCACCAAAGGGGACCACGTTTTCGTACTGCCGCGCGCAAGTACCCATGTGCGGTTTTTCATTTTTCCGACAGTGTTCCGGAAGGTGGCGCCGTATTAAACCTATATATTCGGAAAGCCAGGAAAATTCTCTATAAGACGTTTATAATTTCATTTTGTACAAAGCTTTCGGGGACATAGTAAA
>NC_042495.1:22967776-22969425 GCF_005508785.2 Acyrthosiphon pisum
TGCGACCGACCACCCCAGGGGACCATGTATTTCGTACTGCCGCGCGCAAGTACCCATGCGCGGTTTTTCATTTTTCCGACCGTGTTCCGGAAGGTGGCGCCGAATTAAACCTATATATTCGGAAAGCCAGGAAAATTCTCTATAAGACGTTTATAATTTCATTTTGTACAAAGCTTTCGGGGACATAGTAAAATGCGACCGACCACCCCAGGGGACCATGTTTTCGTACTGCCGCGCGCAAGTACCCATGCGCGGTTTTTCATTTTTCCGACCGTGTTCCGGAAGGTGGCGCCGAATTAAACCTATATATTCGGAAAGCCAGGAAAATTCTCTATAAGACGTTTATAATTTCATTTTGTACAAAGCTTTCGGGGACATAGTAAAATGCGACCGACCACCCCAGGGGACCATGTTTTCGTACTGCCGCGCGCAAGTACCCATGCGCGGTTTTTCATTTTACCGACCGTGTTCCGGAAGGTGGCGCCGAATTAAACCTATA
Organism: Acyrthosiphon pisum; assembly: GCF_005508785.2. NCBI lineage: Eukaryota > Metazoa > Arthropoda > Insecta > Hemiptera > Aphididae > Acyrthosiphon > Acyrthosiphon pisum. Next base: position 22,968,276 of record NC_042495.1, read on the forward strand.
TATTCGGAAAGCCAGGAAAATTCTCTATAAGACGTTTATAATTTCATTTTGTACAAAGCTTTCGGGGACATAGTAAAATGCGACCGACCACCAAAGGGGACCATGTTTTCGTACTGCCGCGCGCAAGTACCCATGCGCGGTTTTTCATTTTTCCGACCGTGTTCCGGAAGGTGGCGCCGAATTAAACCTATATATTCGGAAAGCCAGGAAAATTCTCTATAAGACGTTTATAATTTCATTTTGTACAAAGCTTTCGGGGACATAGTAAAATGCGACCGACCACCCCAGGGGACCATGTTTTCGTACTGCCGCACGCAAGTACCCATGCGTGGTTTTTCATTTTTCCGACCGTGTTCCGGAAGGTGGCGCCAAATTAAACCTATATATTCGGAAAGCCAGGAAAATTCTCTATAAGACGTTTATAATTTCATTTTGTACAAAGCTTTCGGGGACATAGTAAAATGCGACCGACCACCCCAGGGGACCATGTTTTCGTACTGCCGCACGCAAGTACCCATGCGTGGTTTTTCATTTTTCCGACCGTGTTCCGGAAGGTGGCGCCGAATTAAACCTATATATTCGGAAAGCCAGGAAAATTCTCTATAAGACGTTTATAATTTCATTTTGTACAAAGCTTTCGGGGACATAGTAAAATGCGACCGACCACCAAAGGGGACCATGTTTTCGTACTGCCGCGCGCAAGTACCCATGCGTGGTTTTTCATTTTTCCGACCGTGTTCCGGAAGGTGGCGCCGAATTAAACCTATATATTCGGAAAGCCAGGAAAATTCTCTATAAGACGTTTATAATTTCATTTTGTACAAAGCTTTCGTGGACATAGTAAAATGCGACCGACCACCCCAGGGGACCATGTTTTCGTACTGCCTTATTTATTATATTTAATTTTATTATTTATTTAAGACGTATATGGTATATCATTTTGTTTGACAAATAATTACTGAAAATGAAAAACCCATATTTCATCTGGTCGTTTTAGTAATTGTTCCTACAGGATATTAGCTAAATAATTATTTCACTTTGAACCTTTAAACAGTTAAAACGTCCAAGCCTTCAACGTACCTACCAGGTTACATAATATGTCATACAATACTACGACGACAGAACGACTTTCGTCAATTTTGGTACCTAA
>NC_042495.1:22969475-22971244 GCF_005508785.2 Acyrthosiphon pisum
CCTTTTGAATTTAAATATACATTTTGATTTACATATGCATATATATTATTTGGAGTATTTCCACATTTATTTGTTGAAGTTTTAAATAATTATAACTACAGCGCGGATATGCATGTATTAATAACCAACTATAAAGGTGCTAAAAAATCTTAAAAATTCATAAATATATTAATTAATATTATGCATTAAAATGTTCAAATATGTACTCAAAAATTCATTTATTTTTTGAATGTTTAATTTAAAATAATTGAACGCTACTATTAATACATTTCTTTAAAATATCTGTATTTTGTAGGTTGTTTTAATCTGTTAGAAAAATAGGAACCAATTAAGTGAACTCCACACGGATATTTGTCAGTAGTTTTAATCTATAAGAAAAAAATTAATCCCCTGGACAAACCGTTTACAAAAACGTTTATAAGTATACCTATTAATTAATTGTGTTATTAATCATAACTATAAATGATGAAATATGCAAAATATGCACTATAAACATACAACCGTTAAAATGTTTGTTTATGAAACAAATTCTGGCCACTAAAACTTAACATTATTAAAAAAAATATATATATTAATATAAAGAAAAGAGAATTTTGGTTGTGAACTAGTGTTTTTACTGCATGGGTTTGCTTTATTCTAATTTATTAATAAAACCTTCATTTTTATATTTTATCGTAAGAAGTTTATAATATTGTTATTTTTTTTCTTTTTTGCTATTACATTATATGGCAAAATAAATAAATAAATAAAACCTTGTATTTACCTAAACTATAATAATAGAAATATAATTAATAATTAAAAAGCTTATTTAAAATAAAATAACAAATAATTAATTGTTTTCTTACCACTATTAAGAAATAATGATGGAACAGCGCCTGGTTTTAATATGTTTTTAATGTAGTATTCGTGAAATATTCTGGTTCAAAATGAGTACTACAAACTTTTGTACTAGATTTTACTATTATAGCAGGATCTTCTTTTGTTCCACATTATTAAAAAAAATATATATATATATATTAATATAAAGAAAACAGAATTTTGGTTGTGAACTAGTGTTTTTACTGCATGGGTTTGCTTTATTCTAATTTATTAATAAATCCTTCATTCTTATATTTTATCGTAAGAAGTTTATAATATTGTTATTTTTTTCTTTTTTGCTATTACATTATATTAAATATACACACACCTTTATTTGGGCGTTATTAGATTTACCATTTTGATTTTATATTTTACAATCATACAAATCCCCGATTTATTACTGTAGATATTTCTTAAGTAATAGTTGCTAAAAAATATATCCCGAGTTTTCCAAAAAGAGTACACACATTGGTGGTCAAACTAATAACTATTTTTTAAATATAAGTAGACAAGAATATTACTGATGTCTAATTGGAAGCACTAAATTACTAAAGAAGAAAAACCAGGACGTTGAGGACCAAAGCCCTACATATTCAATGAGGAAAGCATGGAAAATCATAAAAGGATAAATATATCCATAGGCGTAGCTAGGGTGCTCTGAACCCCCAATTGTGAATATTAGCCCCCCCAGAATAATTTGTATGTCATGTAGTTTATATTGTTTTTTTTATTATTATTAATTATTTTTGCAGCACCCCCTCAATATATTTAAAGATATCAGACTGTATTGACCATGTTTATTGAAAATATTAATACTTATTTACTCACCGACTATTCCTCATTGTTTCTAGTAAGTCTAGCAGTCCGTACGGGTGAATTAAAATTATATACAGCAGCATTTTCATATGTTC
>NC_042495.1:22971294-22980078 GCF_005508785.2 Acyrthosiphon pisum
TGTGTTTAACTTGGGCCAATTAATTGGCTAAAGTGCACTTTACCAACCCATGCAAATTTTTTGATTTTTTTTTTTTTGGAACTTATTCCTTAAATTTGTTAAGAACAATGGTGCAATCAGAATTTGACAGTCAGACTTAGTTTCGAAGTCATGGCCTTTGGAAGTTCACAATTTTGAGTTTTCTTACGCATCGGCACAACGCTATACATTATCACATATTGAGCTTTTTTTTTTATTCTTGAGACATACCTATATTGATGAAATTATTAATGAGTACATAGGTCTGTTGTCTGTAAAAAATAGATCTATAGAATGAACTATTTATAAGAATTTTTGTTTTAAATTTTCTATTCTTAGCTATAAAAGTTGAAAATTATATATATTTTTAACTACTAAATAATTTGTTAATTCTATTGACACTTATAGAATTATACTAAAATAATACAAACATTTCTGTTACTTTTCTTGATAAAATAATTTTTAGACGAATATATTTTAGTTGATAGATTAGATAGGCTTAATAATATATTAAGACCTTTAATAGTTAATTGATATATATTTTTTAAATTATTATTTGAGGTGTGAATAGTATAAATATATTTAATTATCATTTGAAGTAAAAATTATGCAGGCACTATAAGCATGTAGGTACATCATACATTATGGAAAAACTTCAATACAATTGTTTATTATAATTTAGGAAAATAGAAAAAAGTCGCTCTTTATGTGATCCTAATTTAAAAAAGTAGAAACTTTTTTTATAACAGAGTTAAGTTAATAAATTTTCCCATGGTAATTACGACAGTTAATAATAGTTTGGATCATAAAGTTTATACTAACAGCGACCAACTCAATATTTTTAAAATATAATTTTTTAATCCATTTACTGTAGCTTATCATTGTTGTAAAAACTTCTGTCTTATTGAGTCTATAATATAGACAGTTCAAAATACAATAATCTGTAAACTGTTACAGAACTGTAGCAAATATTATAAATTAATTAATAAACGTTATTAAAAAAAAAAAAATTAACAACGAAAATATGTACATACAGTTTACTCTCAATTATCCGCTGTCTTCCACGGAATCGTCTACATACCTATAATGTATGCAAAAAAATATATACGTATTGTATCTTTCCATTATAAATCATTATAGGTTTAATTGAGTTGTGAATTTGTCATAGCCAATAACTCGATAACGACGTAAAATACGCTTATTTAATATTAATACACATGTATGTACTTTTATTAATACACATTATTTATGTTCCTTTAATACTAGACCCTTGAATGTACATTGTACATCATTATCGGTTAAATTGGGCTGCAATAGTCGATTATGCGATAACGTACATTACATATTGCATTTGATCAGTTATAAGTTATAACGCGTATGCCGTATACCTATTTAGTCTTCTGTCTAGTAAGGCTAGATCTAGCCATGAAGCAGCTCTAAAACATATAGACGAGATCATTAAATATCTAGAAGAACAAGATGATACAACTCTGTGTGACAACATTCATTGTACATACATGTGTATCTTTTTTAATAATACATATGTAATAATAATTTACAATTTAGTTTTTATAATAAAATTTAATTTTGCGGATTATCCGCGGAATTCGTTTATCCGTGGATGTCCTGCCACCCTATTCCACGGATAATCAGGAGTAAACTGTACTTAAGTTTCCTAAAAAACTTAGAAAATTATTACCTAAATTACAACAATAAATAGGTAGGTTGATACGTTTCGTTTTAAAATGTGTTAAATTATTTGCATAGAGTAATATGAAACCTATACAGATAAACAATTGTCATTGTTCATTCAAGTAACTGTAACAGAACTGTAGCAAATATTATAAATGAATTAATACACTTCATTAACAAAAAAAAATAAAACAATGAAAATATGTACAAACTTAAGTATCCTAAAAAACTAAGAAAATTATTACCTATATTACAACAATGAATAGGTTGATACATTTTGTTTTAAAACGTGATAAATTGTTTGTATAAAGTAATATGAAACCTATACAGATAAACAATTGACATTATTCAAGAATGCTGTTTAAATGTTTTAGAGCTATACTTTTGTAGCGCTTACTTATTATTAAAAAGTAATAATATTAATACAAATATAATATAACATTTATTAACTAATAATTATTTTTATGATACATAAAATACAATAATTTAATTTAAAATTATGTTATAAGCAGAATTCACATAAAAAAGTTATAAAGCCATTGTTCTTCTCAGTTCTGAAAGAGTTTTTTTCTTTTCACCAATCTATAAAATAAAATAATATTAAATTAATATAGACTATTTTAATAATTAACTAATATACAGAGTTTAGACTGTATATTAAGACACTCATTCTTTCAGAAAATAGACAAAAATTATTTACATAATATTACTTGTTACAAAACAATATTTTTTATCATAAGTATTATGCCATAAGCCATTTTTGATTTCTAACCTTTTGAATTAAAACATACATTTTGATTTACATAAGCATAATATTATTTGGAGTATTTCCATATTTATTCGTTGAAGTTTTAAATACTTATAACTACAGCGCAGATTTTTATGCATTAATTACCATTAATTAATACTTTTCTTTAAAATTCACTTATTTTCTGAATGTGTAATTTAAAATAATGGAACGCTACTATTAATACTTTTCTTTAAAATATCTGTATTTTGTAGGTAGTTTTAATGTGTTGGAAAAATAGGAATCAATTAAGTGAACTCCACACGGATATTTGTTGTTTTCATCTTAAAGCAAATTTACGCACAGCAGATAATGTTTAGCTCTGTTAGTTTAAAAATTAGAGTGATTCGACCACTTACCATAGTTTACGATACTTCAATTTTTCAACAAGTTATGCGTACATAATATAACGAAAATTAAAAATGTTCATAACTCACTTGAATATTGTATAATTGTAAAAAAAACACAGATAATGTTCTTACTAACATGTTTTATAATAGGTCGATTCTGTCAGTTATGTGCTAAGCGTAAATTTGCCATGTTACACACTTTTAAAATGGAGACAACAAATGTCTGCGTGGCGTCCTCTTAGCATCAAAAATTTATCCTAAAAGGAATTTACTTAGGTAGGTACCTACCTAAATAATAGTTTGTGTTTTGTCAGTAGTTTTAATCTATAAGAAAAAAATGAATTCCCTGGAAAAACCGTTTACACCAATAAGTATACGTATAAATTAATTTTGTTATTAATCATAACCATAAATGACAAAATATGCAAAATATGCACCATAAACGTACAACCGTTAAAATGATTGTGTTATGAAACAAATTCTGTGCCCACTGACTGGCCACTAAAACTTAACATTGTTAAAAAATATATATTTATATATAAATTAATATAAAGAAAAGGGAATTGTGGTTATGTACTAGTGTTTTTACGGCATGGGTTTGCTTTCTTCTAATTCATTAATAAAACCTTCATTCTTATATTTAATCGTAAGAAGTTTATAATATTTATTCGTATATTATGATACAATGAACAGCCTACAAGATGATTATTTTCTTATATTAAACATACACAGACCTTTATTTGGGCGTTATTAGATGACCATTTTGATTTTATATTTTACAATCATACAAATCCCCGATTAATTACTGTAGATATTTCTTAAGTAGCAGTGGCTAAAAAATATATCCCGAGTTTTCCAAAAAGAGTACACACATTGGTGGTCAAACTAATAACTATTTTTTAAATATAAGTAGACAAGAATATTACTGATGTTTAATTGGAAGCACTAAATTACTAAAGAAGAAAAACCAGGACGTTGAGGACCAAAGCTCTACATATTCAATGAGGAAAGCATGGAAAATCATAAAAGGATAAATATATCCATAGGCGTAGCTAGGGTGCTCTTAACCCCCAATTGTGAATATTAGCCCCCCCCCCAGAATAATTTGTATTTCATGTAGTTTATATTGTTTTTTTTATTATTATTAATCATTTTTGCAGCCCCCCCCCCTAAATATATTTAAAGATATCAGACTGTATTGACCATGTTTATTGAAAATATTAAACTTATTTACTCACCAACTACTCCTCATTGTTTCTAGTAAGCCTAGAAGTCCGTCCTGGTGAATTAAAATTATATACAGCAGCATTTTCAATATGTTCCTCTCTGTAAAATTGAGATTCTATGTAATCACTTTCATCATAATAAGCAAATTTTCTAGATTTTTAAGTAAATGTAAACAAAATCAAGTCAAATACAATTTTTATTAACTCACCTTATAATATTTGTTTCCATTGGTAAAATTACATTATTTCCAGTTTCAACATCATTACTTTGAGTAGCATAACTATATAAAAATAAAAATATTATTGAAAATGAAAAATTAAATTATGGAGATCAAGAAGTATTACTTTGAAGGAAAACCATTTCGATCATAAGGTTGGGGAATAGCGTTACGTAATAAAATTCCACAATATCTTCGCTTATAATTTTCTTCTAAAAAATGATCACTACATACACATTGCCATTCATGACAGCGGTCAATTCCTATAGCTTTGAGCCATTTTCTTTTTGTATGTTCATTCTTGTGAAATCTATATTGAAACAAATATCAATGAAAACAATAAATTATTAATGTTAGATTAGGAAAATAATCACAAAGTGAATATTATTTGGCTAAACCGGTTCAAAATTATTTTACAATATCCCTCACCAGGACATTAAAAAATCAGCTTTGAGTGAGTAAATTTCTAAAACCAATTGATACTCACCGATGAAAACGAACTACTGGACGATTGATTTTGGTGTTATCCGATTTATTATTGCACACTATACACTTATGCATTTTTAAAACGTAGGTAGTGTATTTATTATTATTAAAAATCAAGTAAAATAGTTAATACAAGTGCAACCACCAAGACCAATTTAACAGGTCGGATATTGAAGTTAGCCTTATCAGTAGACAGTTATCTGTATTGTATGCACTTGGAACTTAGAAAAATGAACTCGATCAATGGATGTGGGTAGCCTCGATCACTCAGTCTTGGATTGTATACGACACCAGCTCTATTCCAGTCTTCTATAGGCCGATGATTGTGTTTAGAGGTGTAAGTTTTTCCGTGGTAGCTAATCCAGTCATCTACAAAATGGTTGAGTGGTGAGGTATCGTGTGTTGTATTTTTCAAAGGTATAGTATGTTTTAAGTACCTATAATACATTGAAAATAATATGTCTACCGCAATCTCGCCGAGTACTGTACAAAGCACATGAACGAAACCAACAAAAAGATAACTTTTTGATTTCACTGTCACAAATTTGATGAGATATTATTTGTATTATTCAAAATGAATGTTTGATAAGGACCTATTTATTGTTTGGCCGGACAAACACACACGGTAAAAATAATAATATTCGATCACGAAAACTACGAAAACGAACGACAACCGACTAGTGATAAGCCGAACTCTTGTAATCACGGTCTTGGATTATAACATCAGTATACCTAACTTCGGTTCGTTCCATCGGTACATAGTAACAAATTACCAAATGGTCCCCCACAATAGGAATTTTGTTCGTTCTACCTCCACGTACGACGTACGATTCTACCATCTATAACATTGAAGATTTTCAAGAAGAAAAATTTGATACGTATCGGTTTGGAATAGTTACGTACCGGCTCGTATCGAAGTCTGAGTCCGATACGTATCGCTTGTATATTGCACATGCAACTTCTTGAACTCTCATTTGTTCCTTGAAAATCTTTATTACTCATTTACACGAGAATAATTACACACAAACAATTATTATTAGGCAGGAATGAATAAATCCGGAAATTATTAGGTACACTGGCAAATATTTTTACGGGAGTGTACCGTCAAATGGGCCAACTTGGGGCCTGTGTTTAACTTGGGCCAAAAATATTATCTTTTGGTTTTACCTCCATTACGGTCTTTTATCATTAATTAATGTGATACAAATATTCTGTTGTTATCTTAACAATATTTATTATCACTTTGGTAGTGTTGCAGCATCAAATTTTGATCATAAGTATTAATTTTATGTTTAGAATATCGTTTTGAAAAGGTCCGAAAACTTACACTCATACTCATTGAATTGGACGTTTTACATAAAAATTGATTATAACAAATATGTTCGGACATGTGTTAAATTTACTACTCTAAATTATAAATTATTATAATCCTGCATACATATTTGTAAATTACGTGTTACTTATTTAGTCCAACTTGAGCCAAGGTTATTCAACCCTGGTTTTTTAATATTATTTACATATTATAATACCTACTTATTTAATTGATAAACAAGAAAGTTGCCTACCTATTATGTAATACCTAACAAGAATGTTATTATTTTTTGATCTTATTATTTTTATTTTTATTGTAATACTTATTTAATTGGTCAACAAAAATATTTTTATTTTTTTTTAAGGTTAATATATTATACTCACTAGGCACAAAAAATATTTGTTAAATTCAGAAAATTGTATAGTATTTTTTAAAAATTTTAAATAGTGCCCCAAGTTGGTTTAAGTAAATTATAAAATAGGTTTTTCATAAGAAAAACATGAGTGCCCCATGTTGTAGAAATTCAGTACAACATGGGGCATGCAGAAAAATACAAAAAAAACATAGAACGAATAATTTGTATGGTTCAAATGCAACAGAAATTAATAAATCAAACCTTAACTGAAAAAAAAATTTTACATTGCAAATACCTCTAGATCAATTAATCTTAAAGTTATTTGCAATAGAATTTCAAAATTGACCCGAGTTGGCCCGTTTGACGGTAGGTAATAAAATAGGTAGGTACCTTACAAAATAACATAAATATACGATAGGTATACGTTACATCAGAAAATATAACGCTGGAAAAATACTTCACTGGAATTAAATGCACCAAATTCATAATATACCTACTTGAGAAGATCACTTATTACCTAAAGAAAATTGCTATAAACGATATTTTATTTGGGCACTCAAAGTTCAGTACTTCGATCACTTGTCGAGTATGATACCTAAGCAGTTAAAACAATATTATATACCTACCTACCAATTACAGTTTAGCAGTTTTGAGCTCCGATAACCCGATTTTTGAATTTTTCCAAAATAAATTGAATTAAATTTAAAATGTTTTTATTTTCACTATCAAAAAAAATGTGTATTGCTATTGTTTGTGTGAACTGTGAATACAGAATAACAATAATAACTGGCAGTCATATTATCGTGTCGGCCAAAATTGGCCCAAATGCCTGTGTGACTATAGGTAGGTACCCATATTTTATTGTCAAATAACCGGAAACGTGCATTTATACTGCACTAAAATAGCATCGGTATGCGGGCGAAGTCGACAAATTCTATGTAGGTAGGTACGTATAATAATATAGACTTTTCGTTTAAGAATTCCCATTTATTAATTATGTGTTTTTTTCTTCGAATTACTTTTATAAGTATTATTAAAACGCTCTTCGCAGAATTCCTAGTTAATTCATATTTAAATTATTTCATAACGATAAATTTAAAATCAACCGTTGATATTTATGGATATTTACCTAGATGATCTCAACACTGCAGTTTAGGCACCGGATACCGTCGAATGGGCAAACTTGGGCAAAAATATCACCTCCATAACAGTGTCTTGTCAATTTATTAATGCGAAACAAATTTCGTGTTGTTATGCTAACAATATGATTTAAACTCACTTTGGTAGGTACCTACCAGGTAGTGTCGCAGCATCACATTTTAAGCGTAGGTAACTAATAATTGTTATTAATTAATTTTACGTTTAATATCTATCGTTTTTCTAACGTTCGAAAACTCACACTAATAGTTAATACCCATAGAAGGAGATGTTTTATATACAAATTACATAAAAAATAATGTTTGGATGTGTGTAAAATGTACTTCCGTCAAACGGGCCAACTCGAGGCGTGTGTTTAACTTGGGCCAATTAATTGGCTAAAGTGCACTTTACCAACCCATGCAAATTTTTTGATTTTTTTTTTTTTTGGAACTTATTCCTTAAATTTGTTAAGAACAATGGTGCAATCAGAATTTGACAGTCAGACTTAGTTTCGAAGTCATGGCCTTTGGAAGTTCACAATTTTGAGTTTTCTTACGCATCGGCACAACGCTATACATTATCACATATTGAGCTTTTTTTTTTATTCTTGAGACATACCTATATTGATGAAATTATTAATGAGTACATAGGTCTGTTGTCTGTAAAAAATAGATCTATAGAATGAACTATTTATAAGAATTTTTGTTTTAAATTTTCTATTCTTAGCTATAAAAGTTGAAAATTATATATATTTTTAACTACTAAATAATTTGTTAATTCTATTGACACTTATAGAATTATACTAAAATAATACAAACATTTCTGTTACTTTTCTTGATAAAATAATTTTTAGACGAATATATTTTAGTTGATAGATTAGATAGGCTTAATAATATATTAAGACCTTTAATAGTTAATTGATATATATTTTTTAAATTATTATTTGAGGTGTGAATAGTATAAATATATTTAATTATCATTTGAAGTAAAAATTATGCAGGCACTATAAGCATGTAGGTACATCATACATTATGGAAAAACTTCAATACAATTGTTTATTATAATTTAGGAAAATAGAAAAAAGTCGCTCTTTATGTGATCCTAATTTAAAAAAGTAGAAACTTTTTTTATAACAGAGTTAAGTTAATAAATTTTCCCATGGTAATTACGACAGTTAATAATAGTTTGGATCATAAAGTT
>NC_042495.1:22980128-22985283 GCF_005508785.2 Acyrthosiphon pisum
GATTGAGTTATATTTTCTTATACCTTGAAATTAACATAAAGAATAGTGAAGTATATTTATATCCAAAATATAAATCGAACAAATTTTAAAATATGATATATTATGTGAAAACGAAATGAGAACAAGGTATTTATTGATAAAAATAAGATACCGGATAATAAATTACTGTTGTCGAGAAATGTAATGAAAATTTACCCTGTATAGTATCATAAGACTCAATAAATTATAAAATATTAAAATATTAACCATTGGGCATTGAACATATTTGGTGTTAACTATTTTCAGGTTAACATAATATAAAATACAACAATGAATTGTTTAGTATAAATAAATAAAAATGTTGCAGACTTAAATGACATGGGCAATATTTTTTTAGATGTTACTGATAATTTGCTTCAGAAATTTGCTTAATTCATAATTTGAATGTAGAATGTTTCAAATCTTCAGTCACTTCAATACCTTTAAAGATTTGAAACAGTAAACAAATATTTTTTTTTCTTATTTTACTCTTATTCATATAATGTATATTATATTTAGGTTTAAAAAATTGAGCATTATAAACATTGTGAACAGCTGAGGTCAATTTTTTTTTTACTTTAGAACTGTTACCTTGTTCTTATTGTAAGTCAAAATTGGGGATTTTCTCTTCAGGTTTTAGAAAATCTTCCATTGTCTTATCTAGTTCGGGGAATAACCTAGTGTAAATGAAATATGCTACGTCGTAGTTTGACCAATATGACGTATGTGTATACAACATTGACAAATAATTACTGGCCGATCCTCCGATACTATCTCTCAATATATAATCTAACCGGTGATTCAAATCTAGACATAATATTTAATATTTCACATTAGATATTATTATATTGATTCATAGTAAATATAAAAAAATAAATAAATAACATACTTTCAACTGGAGTACTATTTCTTGATAGTGGACAGGTATTAACTTAAAACTGATTTGAACTATTGGCTTTACTATCATTGCTGCTTGACATATTAAGCAAAGTACTTATTCTACGAATGGACGTTTCATTTTCTTTTTTTACATCTGGGGCTTTAGCTTCAGTTCCATTAGTCTCTTCAAAGCTAGTATCTATGTTTCCAATTAGTTCTAAAGGAACTTCAGAGTAATCACATTTGATACCATGGGCCTGAATACCAACAGGTTTATAGCGACAATAATCTTTTGCAACTAATGGTTCAAACCTGAGATAATAAAATATTAAACATTCTCACTCTCACAAATGTCAAATATACGAGTACATAATTCAATAACTAATATTATAAATAAAGTGTACCTGTAAGCAACAGGATCTGTAGGATGGTAAATATTATATACTTTTTTGGCCAACCACATTGGGAACAAGTTTAAGTTTTCTTTGAATATTTCATTTTGACGTAATGCCAAAAACACTGACAATGGTGAACCCAAGCAGAAGAAATTCTCCAACTAAAAATTAAACATAATAGCAATATTAAAATATTAAACAATAAACACATGATTGTAACAACCCCTACAACAGTTTTAAAACCAAATAATTGTTATGCTAATATGACGACAAATATAGACTTTGTACCACAATTTCACTTAACAAATGTGTCTACAAACTTAATAAATAAAATTAATAAAATACAAGAACCACAAATAACTATACCGGTATTAAAGACGATAGACAACCAATTATCTGATATATCAAAATCTTCCAATTCATTAGACTCTGTAATAAACATGTTAGAAATACAAGAAGAAAGTTTAAGAAAGGAAACATATTTAACTACTCATAATTATTCATTATACGCTGTAATAATAATTGTAGGGTATATAGTTATACACATTATCATAAAATATATAAAAAATAAATGCAGAAGTTATTTTTTAGAGACTGCAACAACCCAACCAATACGTAGACGTCAAAAAAGTTATTTAGATGCACCAGTTTAAAAATAAAAAAAAAATTATAAAAATATTAGAAATAAATGCAGAATGTACTTTTAGGGGCTAAACTAGCCCAAACATTACAAATACGTCAAGTAAATCATTTAGTCGCACTCGTTTAAAGAATAAATAATTACATAGTATTTAAATGATACAATAAAAATATAATACATAATATATTCTACAATAGCCTATGTATAATGAAAGTAAAATCAGTGGTAATTAAAGAAATAAAAAAAAAAAAAACTTAATGTGCAAGAGATGCGTTGTTTGTGTGCCCTTATTTATACGAAGACCTATAATTAATAAACTTACTTAAAAGTTTTTCAAATTATTCAAAAATTGTTATGACTTCATTAAAAGTATAATAAGTATCAGAGTTTAGGCACAACTAGAGTTATAATAAATCAATTTTTATTACGTTCAAAAAAAAATTATTTGTTAGATATTTAAATTCTAGAAAGAGACCTTGTGAGTCGGCATTTCATAATGTGTCCACATTGACCCCACCTAGAACAATCTCTTATCAAGTATTTCAAACATGGATAGATATGAAAATTGAGAAAAATATATCTTAATGACCTAAACTATATACATTCAAAAATATATATTTTTGATGAAATTTATTTATACGCATATATAAAATGACCAAAAGCGTTAAATATTACGATGCTAAATTTGTGTTTCCTTATTCTTGTCATATATTACAAGGAAAGACATAATTTTTATGATAAAGTAGGTAAAATTTTTTACTACTAGCAGTTATACCAAAAAAGGCAAAGTATTAGCCAATTTATGAATAAATTTATTCTTATAAATACTTACGTTTGAAATATGAAAACCAAGTATTTAAACGTTATAAAGCGCAAATTTTGATACAGAACGAAATAGGTATACTATATTATTTTAATTATACTTATTTTAAATGAAACTATAAACATCTATTACTTTCATTAAAAGAATTATGGTCAAGACAAAAATTTATCGATAATTATGAGGCACACATCAGACCACTTCGACGTTGTTTTAGATACTAAATAAAACTAAATTTGAATAGGATTTCAAAGTGTTTTTTTCATTATAACAAACAAAGAGGCTATTTGTTACTTTTGTTCCCTGTTTCCAATTGGATATAACATAGCACAAAACGTATGCATGGGTTATTGATGAATGAATGATGACGATGTTAATAATATTTTTGATATAATAAAATATACACTGTATACTAATCATAGATGATTTCAGAATGAGTAGCAAAACAAGAGCAATGATTTACGATGTTATGAATGACATTCTTAAACAGCTGTTTTAACGGCTCTACAGTAATGACGTTTTCTTTATACTTTTATTATATACTTGATATTTTTTTTTTACTAACAAATAGTTTTAATTTATTATGGCGTTATGTAAACCTGAGAACCACTATTGTTCTAAACATTGTAAACCCAAATCTATAGTTATAATTTTAAGGCATGTCTACTTCGTCACAAAATAATCTGTAAACTTATCCAATTTTTGGCAACGTTTTTCATTGGATAGGTAAGCAATAATGAATAAATACAATTTTTATAATGTATAATTTTTATTTTATGTGTATAATGTATATGTATATATAGTATATATTATACATGTAATTCTATTTTTTTTTAATTATTTCTTTTTCTTCTTTTCAAAAAATAACGTAATAATGACATGACCACCAAAAGTAACTTAAATTTAAATAAGTAAAATATAACCGTGTTATATCCTGAGAAGATTAAATGAGGGATTTTCCGACAAGGCTATATTCACCGAGAAGTACGGAATAGATGTTCATCGTCGAAAATAACCAAGGTATAACCACGTGTTTACTAACATACCTTTGATTACAGTTTTTTTTTTTTTTTTACAAATTTTTTTCAATTTAAAATCTGAGGGCAGATTTTAAGTGGCGAGGGGGGTAACTGTAACGATTCGCAGTTTACTGACTCGTCATTTATGTCGCACTCGGCGAATTTGCTTAGGTAAACAGAAAACAGGAACGTAGAGTACGAGCCTATATATTATTGGCATAGCAGCCAGTCGAGTTTTGAACCGTGAAATAGAGACTATACATCAGTCTACTATAGTCATATTTACAATATTATTAAACGTAATTAATTGATTAACTTTAAGTATATAATAACGTACCTAATAGTTAAATTGTATAATTCAATATTGTTCAACTCGTACTCCGCTACTCCTGTTATCTTCAATATACTACCCTTAAGAACAGGGTTACTCAGGTGATAGTGTATTTTATTGGTTATAATATTATAATTATTTTAGTCTTGAATAAAACATTGTATTCGTTGCTATATCGTGTTAATTGTGTTAGTCTATGAACGCAGGTCATAAGTTTCTAGGACCTGTAAAATATAACTCAGAAAACTTTATTTATATCAATTCAACAACCCGGATCTAAGGACCGGTTCGTGTAGTGGGAATAGCCAACCAACTACTCCTTAACTGGATAGAGTTAGGTATAAATATCGACAGCCACTGGGTTTGACAAGCCGAGGAGGTGTGTTGCAATTTGGTGGAGGCGCCGGGCAAATATTTAACAAATATTTAATCCCCCATAATTGTTCATAATTACTAGCACAATTATATCGATTTTGGTACTTATCAGGGAACAGTTTGCGTCTTTGTTTGTTTAATGACAATATTTAATTTGAAATCCTTAATATTAACGATAGACTAGAAATTTTCAACATGTCCAAACCAATTTTTTTTAAACCCGAATTTTATAGTGGCGAACCAGACGAATGTGTCAACGAATTTATTGAAAATTATAATTTGATATCTGTGGCTAATGAGTGGTCTGATGATAAAAAAATAATGTATCTCCCAATATATCTCAAAAAAAGCGCAAAGGCATTCTATCAAAATTATATCATAAATAATCCTACACCAACATGGAGTCATTTTGAACTAGCACTCAAGGAATATTTCATTTCACCGGGGAGGACCAGAATGCTTAAAGCAAAATTAACAAACAGAAAATTAAAGTTAACCGAAACAGTTTCGCAATTTCTAGCGGATTTTCAATTATTAGCCCATAAAGTTAACCCTAAAATGACGGACACGGAAAAAATTGATTTAATATTGGAAGCGCTCCCACCCGATTTTTATAACCCAGTCGCATTAATGAATAGTAATACACTCTCGGACTTACAAAAAAATTTGCGTAAGGTA
>NC_042495.1:22985383-22987086 GCF_005508785.2 Acyrthosiphon pisum
ATATTATTTGGAGTATTCCACATTTATTTGTGAAATTTTAAATAATTATAACTACAGCGCGGATATGCATGTACTTAATAACCAACTATAAAGGTGCTAAAAAATCTTAAAAATGCATAAATATATTAATTATTATTATGCATTAAAATGTTCAAATATGTACTCAAAAATTCATTTATTTTTTGAATGTTTAATTTAAAATAATTGAACGCTACTATTAATACATTTCTTTAAAATATCTGTATTTTGTAGGTTGTTTTAATCTGTTAGAAAAATAGGAACCAATTAAGTGAACTCCACAAGGATATTTGTTGTCAGTAGTTTTAATCTATAAGAAAAAAATTAATTCCCTGGAAAAACCGTTTACAAAAACGTTTATAAGTATACCTATTAATTAATTGTGTTATTAATCATAACTATAAATGACAAAATATGCACAATAAACGTACAACCGTTAAAATGTTTGTGTTATGAAACAAATTCTAGCCACTAAAACTTAACATTATAAAAAAAAATATATATATATTTATATAAAGAAAAGGGAATTTTGGTTATGAACTAGTGTTTTTACTGCATGGGTTTGCTTTCTTTTAATTTATTAATAACACCTTCATTCGTATATTTAATCGTAAGAAGTTTATAATATTTATTCGTATATTATGATACAATGAACAGCCTACAAGATGATTATTTTCTTATATTAAACATACACAGACCTTTATTTGGGCGTTATTAGATGACCATTTTGATTTTATATTTTACAATCATACAAATCCCCGATTAATTACTGTAGATATTTCTTAAGTAGCAGTGGCTAAAAAATATATCCCGAGTTTTCCAAAAAGAGTACACACATTGGTGTTCAAACTAATAACTATTTTTTAAATATAAGTAGACAAGAATATTACTGATGTCTAATTGGAAGCACTAAATTACTAAAGAAGAAAAACCAGGAAGTTGAGGATCAAAGCCCTACATATTCAATGAGGAAAGCATGGAAAATCATAAAAGGATAAATATATCCATAGGCGTAGCTAGGGTGCTCTGAACCCCCAATTGTGAATATTAGCCCCCCCAGAATAATTTGTATGTCATGTAGTTTATATTGTTTTTTTTATTATTATTAATTATTTTTGCAGCACCCCCTAAATATATTTAAAGATATCAGACTGTATTGACCATGTTTATTGAAAATATTAATACTTATTTACTCACCGACTATTCCTCATTGTTTCTAGTAAGTCTAGCAGTCCGTACGGGTGAATTAAAATTATATACAGCAGCATTTTCAATATGTTCCTCTCTGTAAAATTGAGATTCTATGTAATCACTTTCATCATAATAAGCCAATTTTCTAGATTTTTAAGTAAATGTAAACAAAATCAAGTCAACTACAATTTTTATTAACTCACCTTATAATATTTGTTTCCATTGGTAAAATTACATTATTTCCAGTTACATCATCATTACTTTGTGTAACATAACTATATACAAATAAAAATACTATTGAAAATGAAAATTTAAATTATAGAGATCAAGAAGTATTACTTTGAAGGAAAACCATTTCGATCATAAGGTTGGGGAATAGCATTAGGTAATAAAAATCGACTATCTCGCCTATAATTTTCTTCTAAAAAATGATCACTATAGTCAGGGCGCCGAGAGAGCGCAAGTTGCCCGCGCATCCAAATGATGTCGCTCCG
>NC_042495.1:22987186-22995500 GCF_005508785.2 Acyrthosiphon pisum
GTTAAGTTACTTTTATTTTTTTAAATACCTTTAACTTACTCATAAACGTTTTTTTATCTCGTCGGAGGAAAATAACTAGTTTTGGTATAAAGTAAAACAAATTAATAACAAATGCACAGACTATATTATTTTATAAATACTTGTTATAGCTGTACCTTACATTTAAAATATAAATTATATAATATATATAAATGATTATAAGAAATACTTATTGAATTTTAATAACAATGTTTTTTCAAAATTATGAACTGCTATAGACCCTCTTCTTACACTGTTGGAACTTGGAATCCTCACAATCACACGCTCACACCAGTTGACACACTACTACATAAGCTGATATTAATATATTATATAATGTAGATACTTAGGGCCGGGCCACACATAGCGGTTGAACCGCCCAACAAATTCAAATCGTTTGATTTTAAATGAAACCGCCTAATATGCGTTCACACTTACGCGGTTTCCGCGGCTGTTTCCGCGGCTGAAAAATCGACTGCAACATGTCGCGGTTGACCCGAGTGCGGTTCGACCGCCCAAATGATCAAAACGCATTGTTTTGAATTAGTCCGTTCACACATAGCCACGGTTTATTTTTTCAAACATCATATTTAGGGTTCTAAAATTTCATGAAATTTATTTTTGTGAAATATTTCATGAAATATTTCATTTTAATGAAAAATTAAATAAAATATATTTTTTTCAAATTGTAGTAAGAAATACAGTTAATTTTTACTTAGTAAGGTAGATATTTATTGCCTTCGTGTATAAGTATAATATACCTATATGGCTATACAATATGAATCTTAATGTATGCTATTCGCTAGCACAAACACACACAAGTCACAAATACTGAAATACCCAATGGCCAATGGTGTTATTGAATATGCGGTAGCGGTATTTCTATTTCCGTTATTGGCGAAGAAAATGTAGATATTATCATGATTTTATTTATACAATATTCTATGTTTATTTATACTTCATTAGCTGATATTATCATATGGATGATAAATATGAAATCAGTGTGACCATATAATTATGACTTTATTATGGACATACCAAAAAACACAACATTTTGAAAAAAAATATTTTTCAATATTTCATTGAAATATTTCAAGGAGGGTGAAAGTTTCAATTTTGAAATATTTCAAAGTGAAAATTTCATGTGAAATATTTCATACTCATAACCCTAATCATATTACGCATTAAAAAATAACAATTCCAATAGCGGGGCTCAAGTTTCTAGTAACTTTCATAACCCAAAATTACGCTGTTTTTATTTGTAAATAAGCTGATGTTTTAAAATATACCTACCTAATTTTAATTTTTTTTTTTTTGATCAAATCTATTCTACTGAATATGAAAATCTGGTGTATTTTCTTTTGGACAGCGTATAGAAATAGGTTGGTAAATGGTAGGTAAGGTAAGTAGGTAAGTAATATAATAAAATGTAAAAATGCCTCACATAATACGGATATGCTTATTACTTAGATATAATTAATTTTTCATTACGAGCATGTCAACTGTACATTTATGGTACTAGTAATTATTAAGTTATAGGTACCTACTATTATGTCATATAAATAAATATAATATATGTATTAATAGTACATATTTATATTACCTGTGTTACCGGCCGTAGTAAGTATAATTTTGTTGGTTATTTATATTATTTCATTAATTTTAATTAATTTTGGGTCGTCCAAAATATTATATACCTACCTATAGTTTGGAAAATTGGCTTGATTATTTTCATTCAACATCACTTGTTCGTAGTGTATGTTTGTGGTTTTAAACACTTGTTAAACAATAGGGATATAGCGAGCAAAGATTACATGGACAAAAATGTAAAAAATACATGTTGGCGTAACGTAGCAGAATCCATGTACATTGGAAACTTGTGTGAACATATTCAGACACCCAAAAATACGAATATGGTAATTATTATTTTAATATAAGTTTTTTATACATTTAAATATTTAACACAGATGTCCCACAAATTACTATACCGACCTGCGTATTGCATGCGTTCTTGCCTTGTTTATTATAATAATGCGTATTGTACTATTTTATTATTATACTTGGGTAACTACAACTTAAATAAAAAAATAATTCACACAAATAAAATATGTATTAGCATTTGTTTTATTTTTCTTCACATGGTACGTATTATAATGATTAATAATATTAAAGTATTTTGGTCATTTAATTAATTATTTAAAATAACAACGAATATTGAACAGTTAAATTATTTAGTAATAATTACCTAGTGCGCTTATTTAATCAAAATTGTAAATTATACATAAAAATAAAAGTAACAACGAACAACCGACATTAAAATTACCTGTAAATAAAAATACTAACTATATAGCGTACAAGATTAAAGTACGCGATTTTGAAATGGCACGGCACCTTCATGTACAAAATATTCCGCATACGCTTCTCGTATTTCAATCCCATTGGACCGAGAACCCGTTCCTCTTACCTCGATGTCGTCTAAATTGCATTCACTTTCCATATCTTCAAAATTATATCCATCTCTTTTTCGGACAAAGTTATGTAAGACACAACAGGATTTTACTATATCGTCGACAAATTTGGGACTTACTAAAATAGTAGTATGTAATACTCGCCATTTGTTGGCAAGTACTCCAAAAGCACATTCTACAGTGCGTCTAGCTCTGGACAAACGGTAATTAAAAATTCTACGTTCGTCGTTGAGTCCTCGTTGTGGATACGGCCTTAATAGATTTGTGTGAAGGGCAAATGCCCCATCACCAACAAAAACAAAGGCTGTGGTGAACCTTGCGAACTAGGTAAACGTATAGGACCAGGAATATTAAGGGCATTTGAATACAACTTTTTTCCAAAAGAACTTTCCTTAAAAATATTAGAATCTGATTCTTTACCGTAAGATCCTACATCAATGTAAATAAAACTCAAATTGGCATCAACTACTGCCATTAAAATGATTGCAAAATATTTTTTGTAGTTAAAAAAAGAGTGAGCCTGTGTTTTTTGGATTTTGTATACGAATATGTTTCCCATCTACAGCACCAAGACAGTTGGGAAAATTGGTTTTTGTATAAAATGTATTTGATATTTCCAACCAATGTTCAGTAGTTGGTTCAGGCATTTCTTCCTTTTGCAGCGTGTTCCATATTGCAACACAAGTTTCTCGCACTATTTCACCAACAGTACTTTTGCCTATTTTAAATTCAAAATGTAACGCAGTAAACGTCATCCCAGTTGATAGATACCTAGTATAAAAATAATTAAATTACATATAGTTATTAAAATTACACCTATAATAATAATAATAATTATTACTTTATTTTAATTATGTAAAATATTTAGGTACTTTAATAGACTCATGTTTCAATATTATATATTAATATATTATAATATATACTTTGTTTTATATCGTTTAAAAACAAAAAATTAACGTGTACTTTTGCACTACAATCACTGTACTTCTCAGAATATTTGGAATTTAGAATTTATTCTATTAATAAAGCATTATTATTATTATAATAGATTGTATTATTATAGTATTGTTTAATATCAATAATAATACCATCGATATTATTATTATTGTTACGCGATCGAGCGCTCGCGTATTACAATTATATTTGTTTACGCGGTGCGTATATTATATGATTACATACATATGAGAATCAAGCCCGGATTAAGGGGGGGCCAAAGGGGACATGGTCCCAGGGCCCATTGAACTTGGGGGCCCATCATTATCCCTAAAATATATTTTTTAACGCGCCCAATACAGTTTTCAAGAAAAAAAAAATATTGAAGTAGGTAGGTATAATAGGTATAGGTAGTATGTAAATTATTATTAATAATTATAAAATGAAATTGTATTCTCAATTTTATATCACGAAAAATTACTATAAATAAAGAACTATATTTGACAACAATTCTGTTTGTTTGTTTTTTTTTTTTGTTGAACATTTTAGATTAACCTAACCTAACCTATATAAAAAGGTAGTTGTAAGAAAAAATTATTTAACTCTTGTAAATTAGGTATTTCAGTTAAAAGTATTCATGCATATTATAGTAAACTTTAGAGCAGCGGTCCTCACTAGGATTGCAGAATGGGCCAAATGTAATTTTTGAAAATTATTTGCGGGCCGCATACATTGTCTGGACTTATCTGTCCAAGTGGTAATTCAATACAAGTTTAAAATAGAAAGACAAAATAAATAAAAATGATAAGATAATAAGCGACGTTCATTTTATTCACTGTTTATAGAATTTTGGATTTTAGAATGAACAATTTAATTTTAGTGCGGGCCGCGTAGTGGGGACCGCTGCTTTAGAGGACCATAGTTAATAACCTAGCGAACCAAAATTGATCATTTGACTGTCAAAATGTTCAGAAAAAATAACCCTGCATACTCAAAATATATAATATAGCTAGCTTAATAAAACCAGAAATCTATTTTATGGTTACCCTTCTTCATAATGTTCGTGTTATAATTTTATCAATTATAATACTATGGGACCACAAAACTACATCAAACATTCTTGGAAAATATTCAACATTAGTACAATACATTTTTTATTAATACTGAAAAAAATACAATATATCGGCGCTTATATTTATTGCGGGCAGGCCAAAGAAGGCGTTTTAAAAAAAATTGAAGAAATACTGTTAATTAACACGTGAAACTTGAGCAGCATATTTGTATTTATATTATACACATATTTCTGAAGTCTAATTGTACATTTAATACAAACAAATAATTTTAATTCACTTTTTTTTAAATGTACCTACTATGTCATTTGTATAAGCAACCATTGTATACTGGGCAATAGAAATAAATTATAACATTTTTGGAATTTAATAGTTTAATCAATTTTTTATTATAATGCCGCGCGGAGGACCTCGAGATTTTTTTTGAAACTTATGTATTTCAACGAGTTAAGAACGACGTTGCAATCAAAATTGGAAAGCCAGACTTCGTTTTGAAATTATATGCTTAGGCAGTTTCAAATTCTGAGTTTTTACGCATACCTACGCTCAACGCTCTATAGAAGCTCCCTACGCCTGCCGACTCTGGTCGCAAAACTCTAGGTCCTCCGCGCGGCATTATAGTAGTCTTGCGCGCACGCGTATAAACGTAAAATCGTTAACTTTGGGAAGCTATAACTTCCAAAATAATCATTTCCGCAAATTTTTTTTTGCACCATCATTCTTAACTCGTCAAAACAACCCTTTTCAAAAAAAAAAATTTCAAAAAAAAATGGTGCCCGGTAAACTAGACTTATACCTAAATAATATAATAATATAAATATGAAAATAATATAATAATAAACACTGCTATGTCATTTTGCCTGATATCATACAAGTTTTTTTTCAAAGTTTTTATGGCTAAAGTATTATAATCAGCCTATTTATAAAATAATTTTAGTATTGATTGCCTTTTTATGTTTAACTTCGAATAAAAAAAAATTGAAGGAACATAAAGTTTTATATTTTAAAATTAATTTTTAAAAATGATTAAAAAAAGTTGATAAGACAAAAAACACATTTTTGTTATCAAATTGATAAGGTCAAAACCTGTTGTCACTGTATACAATTGTATGTAGGAGGTTATTTGTCACGTATATAATGCGGATTTGGTTCGTAAATATCAATAATTCTAATCAAAACATCAATGTGTCATATTAAGCCAGTCTCCCCTACCTACAAGACATTTTTTTTTTAATACTGAAAAAATATATAATATATATAATATATATAATATAAAACACTTAGGTATATATCGACGCTTATATGTGGTATTGTTGGCAGGCCAAAGAAGGCGTTTTAAAAAAAATTTGGTGCAAATGTACACCCTTCACCCTCCCAAATGTCGCCCCTGGCCTGGACGTCGACAATTTATATGTTTAACCTTTGGGCCGGATCGGGCCGAAAAAAAACGGCCCGTGCTGATCCCTATAAGACGATAGGAGAATAAAATTATTATCAATTTATACTGTTTGTCGTCAATTCTCTTTTCGTATCCTTCTTCTTATTGTTCTCATATTTTTACCAATATCGGCGTAGCAGGAAGCCGTGATATTTATACTTTGGACCTGCTGCCCAAACACTATATCTTTGAAAAGTACAAGACACGATACCTAACCACCCAACCATTTTGTAGATGACTGGATTAACCACCACTAGAAAACATCCACCTCAAAACACAATCATCGTTCGACCGGAGACCGGAATACAGTGTGCGTCGTATACATTACCATATTATAAGGAAAAAGAAGTATGCCCAATGATAAGACTGCGCATATTTTTTTAAGGGGCAATGTATAATTTATATAGGCAACCAACAATGAACACAAGGCGACGTCACGAGTATACATATTTTAATCTTATGCAATGCAGTATGCACAAAAACACAAGGCGGTGCGCATGCGCGAACTAGGACGAAAACCCGGTTCGAGTTGATCATACTTCTTATATTTTATTATACTATGTACATTACAAGACTGAGTGATCGAGGCTACCAACGTCCATTGATCGAGTTCATTTCTCCAAGTTCCAAGAGTATACAATCCAGATAGGTAACTGTCTACTGATAAGGCTGACTTCAATAATCAACCTGTCAAATTGGTCTTGGTGGTTGCACTTTTATATAAACTATTTTAACTGTTTTAAAAATGCATAAATGTATATTGTGTGGTAATAAGTCGGATAAAAAAAAAGTCAATCGTCCAGTAGTTCGTTTTCATCGGTGAGTATCAATAGGTTCTAGATATTTACTCACTCAGAGCTGATTTTTTAATGCCAGGATATTGTAAAATAATTTTGAACCGGTTTAGCCAAATAATATCCACTTTGTGTTTATTTTCTTAATCAAACCTTAATAAATTATTGTTTTTATTGATATTTGTTTCAATATAGATTTCCCAAGAATGAATTTCAGAAAAGAAAATGGCTCGAAGCTATAGGAATTGATCGTTGTAATGAATGGCAACGTGTATGTATACTCAGGGCGCCGACAGAGCGCAAGTCGGCGGCGACCAAAACTCGTCGTAGTCGGCGCATCTCCCACCAACGCCGCTCCCACCGTCGGATGATTAGCTCACATCGTCAACCGTCGCGCGTCGCGTCGTCGTGACTCGTAATTCGATAACAGACGATAGCGTTCGGTGGTTTACGACGGCATACGACCAGTCGACTTGGTGGGAGAAATTAGACCTCGAAACCGCGGAGCGACATCATTTGGATGCGCGGGCAACTTGCGCTCTCTCGGCGCCCTGACTAATAGTGATCATTTTTTAGAAAGAAAAATAATAGGCGAGATAGTCGATTTTTATTACCTAATGCTATTCCCCAACCTTATGATCGAAATGGTTTTCCTTCAAAGTAATACTTCTTGATCTCTATAATTTAAATTTTCATTTTCAATAGTATTTTTATTTGTATATAGTTATGTTACACAAAGTAATGATGATGTAACTGGAAATAATGTAATTTTACCAATGGAAACAAATATTATAAGGTGAGTTAATAAAAATTGTAGTTGACTTGATTTTGTTTACATTTACTTAAAAATCTAGAAAATTGGCTTATTATGATGAAAGTGATTACATAGAATCTCAATTTTACAGAGAGGAACATATTGAAAATGCTGCTGTATATAATTTTAATTCACCCGTACGGACTGCTAGACTTACTAGAAACAATGAGGAATAGTCGGTGAGTAAATAAGTATTAATATTTTCAATAAACATGGTCAATACAGTCTGATATCTTTAAATATATTTAGGGGGTGCTGCAAAAATAATTAATAATAATAAAAAAAACAATATAAACTACATGACATACAAATTATTCTGGGGGGGCTAATATTCACAATTGGGGGTTCAGAGCACCCTAGCTACGCCTATGGATATATTTATCCTTTTATGATTTTCCATGCTTTCCTCATTGAATATGTAGGGCTTTGATCCTCAACTTCCTGGTTTTTCTTCTTTAGTAATTTAGTGCTTCCAATTAGACATCAGTAATATTCTTGTCTACTTATATTTAAAAAATAGTTATTAGTTTGAACACCAATGTGTGTACTCTTTTTGGAAAACTCGGGATATATTTTTTAGCCACTGCTACTTAAGAAATATCTACAGTAATTAATCGGGGATTTGTATGATTGTAAAATATAAAATCAAAATGGTCATCTAATAACGCCCAAATAAAGGTCTGTGTATGTTTAATATAAGAAAATAATCATCTTGTAGGCTGTTCATTGTATCATAATATACGAATAAATATTATAAACTTCTTACGATTAAATATACG
>NC_042495.1:22996060-23005093 GCF_005508785.2 Acyrthosiphon pisum
TCTCAGGCCACCCAGGATTGCAAGTGAAGGTAATGAACAGGTCGGGTTTGCCGTACTTGCGCACTATGGTCATTGCATCCTGGTAGCTCTGTTTCATGTAACGCGGACCTCCAGTGAAGGTCGACGGCAAAATCGTTCTGCGTCCAACCGGAGCAGGTTCTTCAATGTGCAACTGCTGGTTGATGTGATCCACCAGGCCCTGATACGCTTCGGCAAACAGGGCTCGCTGATTGCGTTCAATGAACCGTAGGTTGTTTGTTTCCATTCGTACGTATTGGTCACAGACGTACTGTTGAAACAGAAAACCAACACGGTGTATCAGACTGAATTTTTGATGCCTGTGGTCATAGATAATAAAAGAATGGATAGGACATGCCTATACTCACTCCACAGCGTGCCGCGGTCTTTTTTGGGGAAGAGAGAGCTACAAGAGAGACAGACGATAACGTGCCTTTTTCAAGGTTATGTTACAAACATCTTTAAATATTATCTATGGATAAGAGATATCTGCTTATCACTGGATTATATTATTATTAAATATTAATGTAAATTTAATTATTTTAATTTTTAAACTTTTATTTTTTCTTGTGATTTTACGAAAATTAATTATTTAGTCATACATAAGAATAAAAAAAAAATGGTTCATCGATGCGTAATTTGCCACTCCAACTCGACTAAAAATCCAAATCTAAGTTTTCACCGGTAAGTGGAAAAGAAATGTTCATTTTTAAAATAAAGTATCATAACCATTTTAAATCCACTCAGGTTTCCAAAAGATCCTGAAAAACGTGAAGTATGGATAAATAATTTAAATTTAAAAATGCAAATAAAAGATTGGCATCAAATATGCAGCCTACATTTTTCTCCAATGAGCTATGTATTTAGCAATGAGAGAAAAATATTAAAATTTGATGCACTACCAGTATGGTAATTGTCTTAACGATATGCTCCTAAACAAAGTAATCATGTTATATTTTTATATTAATTGTAGTCATGAAGAAAGAGAAACATTGAATAATGCTGCAATACTGCCAGATGAATTAACGCCTGAAGATTTTAGTTTGACTGCGTCTGTTTCACAAAAGTATATTTTTTTCTATTAACTTATCATTAATAATTGTGTTGAGTAATAAGAATTTATTCTTATATACTTTTAGTGTTGAAGAAATACATGTATTATCGCAGACACCACCTACTTTGTCTCTTTCTGAAAAGTATGTACATTTAAAGACTGCTTTATAATAATTTATTGAAATTTAATAGAGTTATAAGAATTAATTCTTTAAAATATTTTTTAGTATTGATGGAATACATGTACTGTCACAAACACCACCTACATTGTCTCACTCTGAAAAGTATGTACATTTAAAGACTGCTTTATAAGAATTAATTCTTTAATATATTTTTTAGTATTGATGGAATACATGTATTGTCGCAGGAACCAATATGTTCACATACTACACCTCATTCTGAAGAGTATGTGTATCATGTACCTATAATCTATATATTATTGTACAACTAAGTTATTAATAAATTATTTTTTCAAGATTCATGATAAAAAGAAAGTTCCACTCTTCTTCAAGAGTTGGGGATTTGGACGAAGATGACTTTATAACACCCAAGAGAAGGAAACGTAATTTGGCAGTAGTTAAAAATTCAATTTTTAATCTTCGTCGTAAAAATAAGTTATTACACCAAAAAAATGTGAGGCTACAAAAAAAATGCAAAAATCTATCCGATATAATTAATCAACTTAAAGAAAAGTGTATGATATCAGATGTTGCAGCTGTAGACTTGGAGGTAATTTTTTTATTATATTCTTAAAATGTTTCATGTTTATTTTATTTGTTTTAGATTTTGCGCCAAGCGATGAATATATGTGTGTTTTTTGGTGTCATACTAAAAAAAATAACCATGGATACTTTAAATTAATATCAAATATTTATTCAATCATTGTCCAGACATGATAAAATTTTCAAAATATTTTGATTGGTATATTTCTTCTTTACCGAGCATCCTTTTTATTGCGTTTTTTTTTTTTTTGAAACTTATGTAGTTAAGTACGCTGAAAACGATGGTGAAGTTTGAATTTAGCACACGGATTTAGTTTTAAAGTTATGGCCTAATGAAGTTCACTATTTCGCGAATTTTACTTCCATAACTTAGCTCATAACTTCAAAACTAAGCCCACGCACCAAATTCTGACTACACCATTGTTTTCGGCATACTTAACTACATAAGTATCAAAAAAAAAAAATTGCTAAAAAAGGGTGTCCGGTAAAGTAGAAAAGTTCTTTTTGATTTGTTTACTTGTTCAAAAATTTTGAAAATTAAATACAAGGTCCTTCATAAGTTGTTATAGAAATGGTTAAAAAAATAGCCACGGACATGTTTTTGTGTAAAAATTGATCAAATTGATCAAAATGTTTTTCGTGTATGTATATTTTATGACGTGTTATATATGTTTATTTTATTATTAAATGTTTTTATGTTTGTTTTTTACATATGACTCGTACATACAAAATAAATGCAAAAATCTATCCGATATAATTAATCGACTTAAAGAAAAGTGTATGATATCAGATGTTTCAGCTGTAGACTTGGAGGTAATTTTTTTATTATATTCTTAAAATGTTTCATGTTTATTTTATTTGTTTTAGATTTTGTGCCAAGCGATGAATATATGTGTGTTTTTTGGTGTCGTACTAAAAAAAATAATCATGGACACTTGAAATTTATATGTGTTATATATATGTTTATTTTATTATTAAATGTTTTTATGTTTATTTTCTACATATGACTCGTACATACTTATTCGCACATAAGTGGAGGCTGTGCTAACTCTGTATCGAACTGACTGATGGATATTATACCAATTAATTAACATAAATAATATTGGTGTTTAATACATTGTCTACATGGGTAAATGTGTTATATTGTTGAATATATTGTGAATATTGTTTAAATAAATACATTTTTCTAAATATTAAATAAGTAATTTTTATTAGGCGATGAGATCTGACGTCCTTTCTAAATTAGTAAAAGACTCGTTGGCTGGAAAAAAACAACCATTCTGCAAAGAACTGCGTGAATTTGCTGTAACTTTACAGTTTTATTCTCCTAGGGCATATTTATATGTACGGAAAGAATTTGGGAACATTTTACCTCATCCACGCACTTTAAGGCGCTGGTATACAGTTGTAGATGGAAAGCCAGGTTTCACCTCTGAGGCATTTGAAACCATTAAACTTAAAGCTACAAACAAATCTTTGTTTTGTAATTTAGTAGTCGATGAGATGTGTGTTAAACGACAAATTGAAATCGATCCACAACAAAATATTTATGGTCATATCAATATGGGTACAGGAGCAATTTATGACGCAGATGATATACCAATAGCAAAAAATGCATTGGTATTTATGTTAGTTGGAATGAATGATTATTGGAAGTTACCAATAGGTTATTTTTTGATTGATGGTCTGACAGGAGCCGAACGAAGTAATCTTTTAAGTAAAGCAATTGAATTGATAACAGACACTGGAGCTCATCTGTGTTCAATAACTTTTGATGGAGCTACTGTAAATACAAGTATGTGTACAGTATTAGGTGCAAATTTCAATGATGACTCTCCATTTATCCTTAATCCAGCAACAAATGAAAAAATATTTACATTCTATGACGCCGCTCACATGATTAAGTTGGTGAGAAATGCTTTTGGAGACAAAAAAATAATTATTGATGGAAATGGTGATTTAATAAAATGGGACTATATAGTAAAATTATATGAAAAAGAAAAACTAGAAGGATTACGAGCAGCTACAAAATTAACAGCAAGGCATATTTTTTATCATAATGAAAAAATGAATGTAAGGCTTGCAGCACAGGTTTTATCTGATAGTGTGGGAGATGCATTAACATACCTAAGTAATGAGGATCCTGAATTTAAAGGATGTGGTCCAACAGCACAATTCTGTAAAATGATGAACAATGCATTTGATATATTAAATAGCAGACGTTTATATTCAAAAAACCCATATAATAATGCAATTACAAAGAACACATTCACAAAATATCAAGAGTTCATGAATTTATTTTCAGAATATTTACAACAATTAAAGTTCTTAGATGGAACACTAATTATTACATCAAAAAGAAAAACAGGATTTAGAGGTTTATTAATGGGTTTATATTCTTCATTGGAATTATTTGAACTTCTGCAAGCAAAGGGTCACATGAATTTTCTAATTACTTATAAGTTGAGCCAAGATCATTTAGAAACATTTTTCAGTGCTATACGTGGTAAGGGCGGGTATAATAATAATCCCACATGTCGGCAATTCCAAGCAGCATATAAAAGGTTACTCGTTCATAATGCTATAATAGGATCTGAACATGGTAACTGTGCAATATTAGATAGAACAAAAATACTAACTACTACTGGAATTATTCAACAGACGATAGCAATAGAAAATGGTAGTAATGATCATGATTATTATCAAAGATTAATTAAACTAAATTCCTACATTGAAGATATATCTATATACATAGCAGGATTTGTGGTTATGAAAATGTATAGATTGGTAGAGTGTGATACATGTAAGAAGCATTTAATCACAAACACTCAAGCCAGTAAATTAGGACAAATTAAGGATCGAGGGGCACTCATGAAACCTAGTCTAGATGTCCAAACTATTTGCATAGAAACAGAAAAAGTATTTAGAGGATACATCAATGAAATCATGAATGAGCGAAAAGCATGCAATTTTATCGTAATGAAAGTGAAAAGAAATTTATATCAAAAATATTCAGTCTTTGATAATATGTCATGTGTAAACAATAACTTGATCAATGTTTTTGATTTGAATGATAATTTTAATACGCACAGAGACCAATTAATAAAAAAAATATGTGAAATATATTACAAAACTAGGTTTTGTCATGAAGCAAAAAAAGCTAATGATAAATTAACCTTGAGGACCAAGTTTACTAAACTAATACATTTCAGACATAAATAAAATAGGTATAGCCACGAATGACATTTATATTTACGTGGGTACAAAAACCTGAAGAACTATATTGATACATACACATTTCTTTGTTGTAAATTATTATTATTGAATTATTATTGTATTTTCGTATTGGTAAAATAATATTGACACATTGTATTATATTAATTATAATTTATAATGTACCATTTTAATACTGTAATTGTGTAATTATTTCCTTTGCTTTTGAAGAATTAAATGAATTATATAATATTTATTTTGTAACGCACCAAATATTGAATGTTGAATGACTACTACAGAACTACATGATAAATAAACAGATTACTGATAATAAATCTTTTTATCAAAAGCACCTTATAACCTCAAATAATGTTTTAATTAATTCCCGCCTGATAAGGTTGTATGACCTATCCATTCTTTTATTATCTATGATCCAAACTATTATTAATTGTCGTAATTACCATGGAAAAATATATTGAGTTAAATCTGTTTTAAAAAAAAGTTTCTACTTTTTTAAATTAGTTTGTGGATCACATAAAGACTTTCTTTTATATTGAGCCTTTAAATGTACAATGTACCTACATGCCTATAATACCTACATCATTTTTACGTCAAATGATTATTAAATATATTTAAACTATACACATCTAAATTAATTATTTAAAAAATATATATCAATGAGCTATTAAAGGTCTTAATATAATATACTCTATAATATAATCTACCAACTAAAATATATTCGTCTACAAATTTTTTTTATCAAGAAAAGTAACAGAAATGTTTATGTTATTTTAATATAATTCTATAAGTGTCAATAGAATTTACAAATTATTTAGTAGATAAAAGTATATATAATTTTCAACTTTTGTAGCTAAGAATAAAAAATTTAAAACATTTAAAATTTCATTTAAAATTCTTTAAAATTCTTATAAATAGTTCATTCTATACATCTATTTTTTACAGATCTATGTACTCATTAATAATTTCATCAATGTAGGTATGTCTCAAGAATAAAAAAAAAAAGCTCCATATGTGATAATATATAGCGTTGCACCGATCCGTAGGAAAACGCAAAATTGTGAACTTCCAAAGGCCATGACTTCGAAACTAAGTCTGACCGTCAATTTCTGATCGCACCATTGTTCTTAAATAGTTAATATGAGTAAGTTCCAAAAAAAAAAATCGAAAAATTTGCACGGGTTGGTAAAATGCACTTTAGCCAATTAATTGGCCCATGTGAAACACACGCCTCGAGTTGGCCCGTTTGACGGAAGTACATTCTACACACATCCAAACATTATTTTTTATGTAATTTGTATATAAAACATCTCCTTCTATGGGTATTAACTATTAATGTAATTTTTGGAACGTTAGAAAAACGATATAGATATTAAATTTGTTCTTCTTTATAAGTGGTGAATATCGTATGTTAGTTATGATTATAGCCTTCTCCGTTCTTTCCCGCGCCAAAACCTTTTTGCTATGCTTTACGTGTATAACATATGCGGGTGCGACACCTACAAAATAGAGATATTTTAAAGAAAAGTATTAATAGTAGCGTTCCATAATTTTAAATTAAACATTCAGAAAATAAATGAATTTTTGAGTGCATATTTGAACATTTTAGTGCATTTCTATCGAGATACAAACTTACTTTATGTTACGACCAATCCAAAGTTGAAATTTTATGTTACATAATTTTGCAAATTAATAAGTCGATTTGGATTTTTGAGCCATATTTCTTAATTTTTTGATTTTTTCGTAGATTGTGGACGGGTACACTAAGTTTGAAAATTCAATAGCCCGCGCTCAGCACGTAGTCTAGACAAGACATCATCAGAATTGTTTCTTTAAGGATTTATTAAAAATGCTGATAATAGATAAAAGTTCAAATCAAAGCAGTTTAATCAAATGTACCAGTTAACATATAAAAAAAATTATGAGGTAGGTACCTACTAACAAACATACTCAATTTAGGATCTTTTTTGCATTTTATGAATTTTTATAATTTTAGGTAGGTATTTTTTAGCGTTTATGGGTCAATTTTTCATTCTTTATTACTTTTCTTTTGATATTTTCAAAAATCTTCTTTATTAAAAATTTTTTATTAAAATATTATGAATTTGTTTTTAACTTTTTGGTCATCGATTTTGGTTTTTGGTTTATAGTAAATACGTTGTGTAAAATATGTGATCATAATAGGTTAGTGACTTGGACTATAGTGATTATAACTAGTGAAATATGTGAACAAATAGTATCAATATTCACTTTCCTATTAATTATTATATTCAATTTCTGAAAATATATTTATAAAAAAAAAGTAACTTATTCAGTTAAAAGTAATTTGAAAAAAAAGTAACGAGTTAATTAACTTAACGTTTTGACTTAATTTAAACTTCTAACTCGTTAATGTCCAGCTCCTCCTCAAACCCCACGGGGCTGAAATGATTGTGCAGAAAGTAAGTAACAAGAACAACCTAGGCTTAAAAATACGTAATAGGTACCTACACACTAATAATTTCATTAATATATGTCTAAAGAATAAAAAAAAATCCAAGTTCCAAAAAAAAAAAAATCGAAAAATTTGCACGGGTTGGTAAAGTGCACTTTAGCCAATTAATTGGCCCAAGTTAAACACACGCCTCGAGTTGGCCAGTTTGACGGAAGTACATTTTACTCACATCCAAACATTATTTTTTATGTAATTTGTATATAAAATATCTCCTTCTATGAGTATTAACTATTAGTGTAAGTTTTCGAACGTTAGAAAAACGATAGATATTAAACGTAAAATTAATTTATAACAATTATTAGTTACGCTTAAAATGTGATGCTGCGACATTACCTAGTAGGTACCTACCAAAGTGAGTTTAAATCATATTGTTAGCATAACAACACAAAATTTGTTTCACATTAATAAATTGACAAGAGACAGTTATGGAGGTGATATTTTTGACCAAGTTGGCCCATTCGACGGTATCTGGTACCTAAACTGCAGTGTTGAGATTATCTAGGTAAATATCCATAAATATCCATGGATGATTTTAAATTTATTGTTATGAAATAATTTAAACATGAATTAACTATTCATCGAAAATCGTTTTAATAATACTTATAATATACTCTAATATTTGCATATACCCAGGAATAATATTTTTCAATTAAAACAAAATAACAATAAAATGTATTCTTGGTTTTAATATGTACCTATTTTTGTTCTAATTTTAACTTATAAGTAATGTGTGTAAAAAATAGTTGTATAGTATGAACTATTTATAAGAAGTTTTGTTTTAAATTTTCTATTCTTAGCTACAAAAGTTGAAAATTATATATACTTTTCTCTACTAAATAATTTGTAAATTCTATTGACACTTGTAGAATTATATTAAAATAATACAAAAATTTCTGTTAATTTTCTTGAAAAAACAATTTTGTAGACGAATATATTTTAGTTGGTAGATTAGATAGGCTTAATATTAAATTAAGACTTTTATACCACATTGATATATATTTTTTAGATAATTAATTGAGTGGTGTATAGTTTAAATATTTTTAATAATCATTTGACGTAAAAATGATGTAGGTATTATAGGCATGTAGGTACATTGTACATTCAAAGGCTCAATATAAAAGAAAGTCTTTGATCCACAAACTAATTTAAAAAAGTAGAAACTTTTTTTTAAAACAGAGTTAACTCAATATATTTTTCCATGGTAATTACGACAATTAATAATAGTTTGGATCATAAAGTTTATACCAACAGCAACCAACTCAATATTTTTAAAATATTATTTTTTAATCCATTTACTGTAGCTTATCATTGTTGTAAAAACATCTGTCTTATTGAGTCTATAATATACACAGTTCAAAATACAATAATCTGTAAACTGTTACAGAACTGTACCAAATTATTATAAATTAATAAATAAACTTCATTAACAAAAAAAAACAAAACAATGAAAATATGTACAAACTTAAGTATCCTAAAATTAAGAAAATTATTACCTATATTACAACAATGAATAGG
>NC_042495.1:23005193-23016217 GCF_005508785.2 Acyrthosiphon pisum
TCATACACGCGCAGTTGCGACTTGCGATTAAAGGTGATGGTCGTGCGGCGGGACGGTTTTTCGATTGGCGGGTGGGTGGAAGTGGCGGCGGCGGCCCGCGTTCCGTGGTGGCTAAGTTGTGCACGTATCTATTGTGTTTTTAGCCATTGTTAATATAATAATATTGTTATTAAGTGATAAGTAGTTCCTATTTTAATATTTTAAATTTTAACGGTTACTTGGATTTTTGTACGTACTACGTACGACTGGATTTAGTAAAAATAGTAGCTATTTTTATTTTACCTAATGATTATAATTTACAATATAATATTACCGAAATAATAATCTCGAGTTCGAACTAGGTGTGCGAATTCGCCGTCGTCGTTGTTCGCCAATCCGTTCGGTCGGTCGACGGTCGTTCGGTTACGTCATATCGTAGCACACACACATGCACACTGCACAGTGTTTCTTAATTCGTAGTTCGGTTATTATTAATTAATCAAAAAGAGAAACAAGCGTTGCGAGGTAAGCGGTGGTCGTTAATATTATATAACCGTGGCAAAATAAAAAACAGATTCATCTATCTTGGCCCATGAAGGTGCAGCTCTTTATGGTGGTGACGAAGATACATGTGCAATGGTCATGAGTGGGGATTTCAATGTTAATTTTGCATCTTCTGATTCAGCACCTCTCGTTACTTTATTGCGAGACAAATTCAGTTTGCAACTGAATAATGATCCAACAATATCGACTACTAAATCAGGCACAACAATCGATGCAATTGTTACGCGATATATGGATAATGTTCAGTCACAATTAATGTACGTTTCGTATTTCAGTCATCATATGCCAATCATAACTACTATACCGATTGAGCAAAATGATAATCAATCATTAGCATAAAAAATAATAATTAAAAAAAAAAAATATAAAAAATATAATTTACATTGTTTCTTTTCTTTCTTTATTATCCTCATTACCCAGTCTATCCATGCCTTTCTTTCTTTTTCACTCAATCACGTGTACCATTCAAAAGAAGTTTAACTTCCCACGCGCGTACTGGTAACACACACACTTTTTTTATTCTCTTATTTGTGACAGTAAATGTTTTTTTTAGGCTTTAGACAAGTAATAATAAATCTCCAATTACAAAATTAAATATTTTTATGATTTCAGGAGAAACTGCGATTTTATGTAAGCAATAGATAAACGTTAAAAAAAACTGGTTGCGAATTTTTAATCGTAGAAGGTTACAAAACATATACAAATTATTAATTTTATATAAAATAAAAACATTTCATTTTGAGGAATCGTTAATGTAATACAACAACACTAACATAGGTAGTATGAGAAATAAATTGGCAATATTTATTTCGATGAATTTTTAATTTTATTATACTTAATTCATTTTTTATACGAGTACAATTCAGAATAATTTTTATTTTTAAAATTGGTAATTGTAAATGTAGGTACCACAACAATACAAAATGATCTGTCAAAACTGTGGCTCGTTTAAAACAATGACAGATCTTTGTTATTCGAATAAAATGTTTGAATAAGTGGCAATATCGTGCTCACCAAAAATAATGATTAAACTGTGCGAAATTTGTGTACGATGTGTTGCATATATAAAAGGAAAAAATAACAATAACATTACTTGTTACTTTAATGTGATCAATTCAATTGGTACATTGAAATATTATAAAATATAGTATAATAAATGAAACTGGTTACATTTCGGAAATTGATGAATAAAAGGTTTGATAAAAACAAACCCACTAATCTTACATTAATAATATAATGTCCTAAACATTATGTCATTATTTTTTTTGAAAATGTTCGACAACGTCAATACCTCATGTCAAAATTTCAATAATTAGAGAGCTTAAAACTAAAAATTACCCAATACTTTTCTTAATAATTAAAAAAAAAATTTTAAAAAGGTGGGCAAGTGGATGTCACTATGCTGTACAGTAGGTTACAAGTGGGTCACTATATAATGGATTGTATTAATTTTGAATTCAATGATATAATATCATTGTATAAAAAAAACGATTTTGTCAATATTTGAACTTTAGATGCTTATAAAAAAAATTGTGATTATGGATTTATAATTTTTTTTATCTGCCTTTGAAACAATATACTAGGAGCTTTCTATTACATTTTCAAGCTTCTTTAACCAACAAATAAAATGTTATTGATATTTATAGAAAAAAAAACTAAAAAAAATGGAAACTGAAAATGTCCGTAAAGAGCTCAAAATATTTGGAAAATGTTATGGTGTATAGGAAATGCTAATATACACATTCAGTCAAAATTGCATGTACCTACGGTAATTTATTTAAGAATTGCACCAAAAACCAAAATCAATTTTCTCGAAAACAGATTTTGCGTAAAAATTCCGGTTTTTCCTTAATTTTTCTTTTGTTTTTCACGGCGCTTTTGAAAACTACTGGGACATTTTTACTTTTGACCCCCAAAATTTAAACCAACTACTTCCACTTTTCTATCAAAAAGATACTGTTGAAGAAAATCCAAGCACTTTTACTGTCCTAAAAAGTAAAAGGTGATGACAGACACAAAAAGAAATATTTTTAATAAATTAAAATAAATTGAATGTATATAATATGTTATGTATATATTATGATTCATACTAATTATTATAAAATAAATAAATGTATCCTCACCTAGTTAATTGGAACCTGAAATTTAGTACAAATTAGTTTTACGGCATTTTAACATTATTTTTTTTATACATTGAAAACGTAAGAGACCGCAAACAATGTTTATCATTATTAGTATATTTGAGAACTTGCTTAACGATATTTTTGTATTGGGAATAATGTAATGTTGAGTTATTTTTATTCACAGTTTTTTAATTAGTTTTAAATGAAAATAATATAGCAAATTATAAAAGATCTTCAATTATTTGATCTTAAAATATCCTTTAAAAATAAACTACCTACTCGCCCAAAATTCGATATTTATGAATCAAAATACTTACAAAAATGTTCTGCTTTGGAATATAAAATTAAAACTCTATGTTGTCATTCAAAAAAGTTGAAAACTTAAAAAGTTATAAAGATAAAAAATATTCAAAAATATAATTTTGAATAAAAACGTTGTTTTTGTAACAGCTTGAAACTATGTAAACAAATATTTTCAAAAACATAAATACTTTTTGAAATAATGAGTATTTCATGGTGAAAGAATCACTCTACCTGTATATATAGTTACATTTTTTAAATAATACAAAATGTTTCATTTTCATTATTTGTCTGACTTGAAAATAAATAAGCATTTAACACCTTGTCTAGGCAGATAGTAAAATTGCATAAAAATTAAACTCTTTGACTATTTGCCTAGCCTAACCGTCTATACATTTAGTAAAACGCCTGATTAGTGATTTGACTATATATACCTAGTGCCTACGACACATATATTAACAATAATTTTCAATGTTTAGTTTCGTTATAAGGACCGCTTTTTTATGCAAATGCATATTATTCTATAATTCACCTAGTATTATTATGTTTCGAAATGTTGACGTTTTTTAATGTGTAGATTCTATGGATAAATTTTTTTTTTGCTTATGCATTTTCCATTTTCCATTAATTTCGTATTTATTTAATTAAACAGTATTTTGTACACATTTTTAAGCAGAAGTACATATACTAAATTTTGTAATTTTTTTAAGATGTTGTTTTTTTTAACACAAGGATATTTTTTGTATATTTTTTAAATTTTGAGTATATAAATGTGCATATTTTTGAATTTTTGAGTACATAAATATGTGTATATTTAACAATAGTTACTGTTGTAAAAAAATCCGTGTCTTAGAACCTATGTAGTATATTTTAATATGAGTTAAACAGTATTAGATTAAGATAATACAATTATCATTACTATTTTAACATGATTTTTCTGTTTAGTAAATTTATTTATTTAAAATACTGCTAGTTCAGACTTCAAGCTGACGTGGTTCAACTTTGTCATCTCTTCTCTTTTAACTACCCAAATAAATAAAGCCAATAGAATTATTTTTATTCAGTTATAGACTTTTTAGCTCTTGCTGATTTGAACTAAAAGTAGGACAGCTTATAACTAAAACAACTAGACCGTCAATTTCTTAGCTCCATATTAGTGTATTTTAGTATTAGTGTACATCAGTTCACGGGCAAATCGGTGTCGGTATACCCTGCTTTCTAAACTAATTTGCCTGATGCGGATTGGATAAAGCATTTGGTGTAAATCTCAAAATCGTCGTGTGAGCACCTCTTTACAATGCAAAATTTAGAAAATTCTTTTCTAGTGCACTCTTACATGGTGATACAAAGATACCATGAAAATTTCATGTTTTCAGTTATCATAGTTTAGGCTCTAAGTTGTTTAGTAATCCTAATCTAACTTACCTTAAATTTAAATATGTTAAATCACAGTCTGAGGTGACCGTGTTTGTAGCGGAGAATATTTTTTACAATAAAATAAATACATGATCTATTAATGTATACAATAAAGCATTGATTATTTAACATGCAGATAAGTCATCGTATAGTTAATATTGGAAGCGGCTAATTGCATTCAGTCGCTGTATGCAAGCAGATACAGCAAATCCAGCAGTTGAATGCAATTAGCTACTTTCCATATTAACAATAGAATGTGACTTATGTGTATATTCTAAAATCAAGGATATAAGTAATACTCATGTCAATTTAGTCAATAATTAAAACTTTATTTTGATGAAATTAAAATAATATTCATAGAGAAATTGAATGATTTTTTACATGATTATTTTACATATACAAACTATCATCAAAATCTGGTGGTCTCATATGATCCGGACGGGGTCTACTAAAGCTGCCAGGCATCATTGGATCTGGATTGATTGGGCGGGTTGGGTCAAAACGTGCCATTGGAGGAATCCTAAATATTTATTAGTTAACATTATTAGGAAATGGAATAACATTAAACACAAAATATTAGGAAACCATACCCTGGTCCATTATTTGGTCTTCTTCTCTGCATAAGTGGATCGAAGAGCATACCACCACCTCCTAAAGGATTCAAATCTGGCATGCCGTATGATGGAAATGGATTTATTGGGCCTAACGGTTCAGGCTGATAACCTGGTGGATGTCTAGAAAATTGTCCTATTGACCTGAATAAAATAAATGTAAGTCATTACTAGAGTATACAAAATTGAAAATATTAAATAAAAATAACACATACACGTTATCCTCTTTTGTGGTCTGAGTGCCAATATTTGTCTTATCCTCATTTTCTTTTTGC
The DNA here is from genome assembly GCF_005508785.2 of Acyrthosiphon pisum. Classification (NCBI taxonomy): domain Eukaryota; kingdom Metazoa; phylum Arthropoda; class Insecta; order Hemiptera; family Aphididae; genus Acyrthosiphon; species Acyrthosiphon pisum. The sequence continues at coordinate 23,010,462 of NC_042495.1, forward strand.
ATGGGTTTAATTAGGTCAGTTTCTAACAAATGAATCGTTTCATAGAACTTATCTTTATTATTTGTCGAGTCACAGATCCATTTCACTGCAGAATTAACATTTCCAATCGCAGCGCTTGCCACATGTTTTGTTAATACATTCTAAGAACAGTAGAATCATGATAGTCATAAATAATGTTTTAACGTTTCTTATTAATTAATAATTATACAAAGATATTTAAACTTGTACTTACATACAAATTGAAAATGAAGCTATCACAAGCTTTGACACCACTCAACACAAACGATTCCTCGCCACGCTTGTAATGCAACTTGTACATCTCCTTTTCAGTCCAATTTGAAGGTAAAATATCAGTCGGTAGCTCTATGATAGCTTTACCCTGAAAATATAAATAATATTAAAACGTAACAGTAAAAAAAAGATGTTTATAAATATGTTTGCTTATATACAGTAGGATATTATATCAATCATAAAAATATTTATAACTAGTTTACATATGAGGTGAGTTCTGTAAACATTTTGAGGATGATAAATTCAAAATTAATTAGAATAGATAAAGCCAACGTTTAATTAGTGCATTAAAAATAGCTAGGTATATTATAATTTATAATACATTGTAATCAAGTTATCTAGGTAAATAATTAGTGCATTAAAAATAGCTAGGTATATTATAATTTATAATACATTGTAATCAAGTTATCTAGGTAATGAACATGGTTAAAATATAATATTAGGCTCCCAGTTCAATAACTAGTATGGTATACAATGTTAAAACATGTTGCGTTTAATATGCCAGACCAATTTGATTTTATTTGCAGACACAAACGCACATTACTTTTTACCCTCCTACCAGCTACACTAATTTATTTATTTGCGTAAGTACCAGTCGGGATAATCTAGTCTCAATTTGGTACCTCTAGATGAATTCAACTAGCAAGAGCGCCTGCAGAAATATAAGCCGGTAGGGGGGGGGGACAAAGTCAAAAATCTATGATAACACAATACATACGTACTATTTTCTTTGTTTTTATTACAAGTAATAAAACAATAAATATCAACTAAAATAGGTGAGGGACCATGCCACGCACCAGCACGCGCCCATGTTATTTAGCAGCTAGTACCTATTACCTATTAAGTGTAATTTATTTGAAACCGATTAAAAGAGTCTAAATCGTACAGATCTTAGAAATAAGTTCTCCTTGTTGAACACAAACACTTTTTAATATAAAATGTCTAATGCTAGTCAAGATTTATCACATTACTATAAGTTACATCTAAAACTACCAGCGTAGAGTAAATTAGGTACTTTTGATAAGCAATAATATTACGCTGCTTGTTACATTATAAATACTTTTACTTAAATTAAATACAACATAACATTATTTTTTACATTAAAAAAGCACATTTATATTTAATTTTTCTCGAATAGCATAGCCTCTACATTTTACATTCATAACTTATTTAATGACGGATAATAACATGTTACTGCATAGAAAATAATTTCGTTAATTTAAATAAAATATAATGTGATTACCTACTGCAAAAATAATTTTCTTACAGTAGTTTGTAATTTGTGTAAGTCACTGCCCAACACCGATAGCTACCTACCTAGGTAATAAAATTGACTAGAATATTATTGTTTATAGTTAACTAAATAGTTACCTCATTATCAAGTCCGAGTACTTGGAAATTGTTTCTCAACAACAACCAATGCACTAATATTACCAAATTGTCCTCAGGTTTTATAACGTCTTTTTTAAAATACTCATATGTAAGGAACCAAAACTTAGAACTGTTTTCAGCCATGATGTTCGAGGAATTCCGTATCGAAAAATTTGACAAAATTTTAATCCAACAAGTTGTACATAACGATCACTTATGACGTTTATAATAGTGATACACGAATCACGATTGATATTATTCTGTAATTATGTGCCCTGTAGACTGGACTGTGGTCACAAATTTAAATATTGTACAGGAATACCAGGAATGAAGAATTTTTAATAATAATTATTATCAACGAAAAATGGACACCAACAATACGAGTATTGTTTATCAGCAATGCTATCTCGATGGACACAAATTCATTTGTCATGGTAACAATAGATAAGACTTAATATGATAGACATCGGCGGACACTATCAGTTATTCCAATTTCTCAAGTAGTCGAGACGTCACGTCTACAAATTATTATTTACTTCACCAGAAAATGTTTATGAACTGTCAACTATAATAATCGAAAAGCATGCCTCCTTTAACGAGAACTCTTATTTCGTATATTCTGTGCTTCAGATACAGTAGCAAACTGTTGCTCTCGGTACGACGTGCCTTATACCATAATATTTTAATTTGTGGTGATAATTTTATAAAAAAAAACATTGTACAAATGTCATTTCTTAAAGAATGCATTGAGGATCAATAACTGGATTTGAGGTACTCGAGGTGAACACTTAGCGGGGACCACAGAAGTACAGAATAAAAACGATCTTTATTATGTATCTAAGACTCAATACAAACAATTGTTATCTAATCGTCCAGAGACTACTGTAAATCGAAATAATTGGCGGTTACTTCACTAGTATAATAACAATTTATCGTCATTTGTCACGCACATCACAGAAAAATGCGCACATCGAGAGTGTAAATAAAATAGTCGAGAGGAGACGAAACAATCAGAAATACGATGTCTCGTATTCTCGTCACTCTTATCACTCATCACTTATCACTATCGTTATCAATCCACCGTGCTTTCTGCTTTTTTCATTTAATTTCGATGATAATTTTCATAATAATATTATTCAGTAATATAAGTAATAATATCCTGATCCATTCCGACGGGACACGGCTATTATATTATAGATTATTTTTAGTAGTGTCACTTCCTCACACACGCACACACACGTCACACACACACGCACACACACGTCATGTACTCATGTCTGTCGGTGAAGGATTTGCATTACACAAAGTATAAGTATTGTATGTGAATACCCACACTGATTTCCATATGATCTGTTTAGTTCAAGGCCGCTGAGAAAATGAAAACATTGAAAACAATCCGACGAAAAGAACTTGTTGGTGAATGATAGTTTTAACTTTTAAGAATTTCACAATTTTCGGACTTACTTTTAAATTAACAAACACATATTTTTGGTGTGCTTAAAATTATAATTTCCGTTTTACACGTTTCCGCTTACCGATAGTACGTGTTTATATAATTCATACGATATTTTATGCAATACAATGTACGTTTGTTACTTCAGATAAGAAAAAACAAGCAATAATATTCAACCAGGTAAGACATTTTATCTAAAATTAAAAAAAAAAAATGATTTGTGCATTAAGCCAACTCTTAGAATTAGTATTTTATTAAATATGTCAATTTATAGTTGATTCATTATGCACATTTCAAACTATTTCTACCTATAATTTGTAGTTAATTAATCGATATTACCTAATACCTACATTGTTTTTATCATTTTTTTTTCAATAAATTAAATAATATTACGTACTTCATAAATACCCAACTAACTAACAATTTTGCTTTGTTTTCATATATTAATTTTATGAGCAAGTCCCTGCCCAGGTGGCAATGCATATTATTTATTGACTCGTTTATTGATATGATGGGTAGTTTTTATTAATTACCAACCTATAAGAAGGTACCTATATTTATTTTGTCATAGGTAGGTAGGTAAATTATAGAAAGAAAAAGTATACCTAATAGGTATCTATTTATTATTAAATTTTTATTTGTAGGTACCTACTTATTATCAATAATTCTATAAAATATATTAAACAATTTATTAGGTATTTAAATTGAATTGTTTAGTTTTGGCTTGTACCTACATATTTTGCTTTTATCCATAATTTAATATAGACTAGACAGGACGATTAACTATGTATGCCTACTCGCATTGTATTCTTAAATGTTAAATACATTTAAATTTCAGTTTTCGAAATTAAAAGTATACTTTCTGAAGGAATTTTACTGGCTGTTCCTTCATTTAAGCGACCAGGTTTTGTAGTATTCTGTTTCAACATAATTGGTTCATTGGATATATAATATAGGTATTACAGTGTAAATATTTTCTTCTTTCAATTGGAGTATACACATAAGCCATATTTTTAAATATTTAGATATGTAATTAGATATTATTCTTAGTTCACCCAGTTCTACAACTAAGAAACTACTTGTCCAAATTTAGATTTAGATGGATAAAAATTTGAATAAACTAATATTAATGAATAGATAAGAGCATTCTCGGTGAATTAATCTAGAATATTTTCTCTTATAGTTTTGGGGACATTTCCTCCACAGATCATGATCATTGTCTACTTGAGTTTTGAACATTTTCATATACCTACATAATAATTAAAATAGGATCTATACTCTATTCCAAATAAGTTTGGAAAAATGTACGACGAAAACGCGTCTGGTTTCACGCAGGTATGTCACGTGATCTACCGGCCGGCGTATCGAAAGACGAGTAACGAAGCTGTAGCCAATTACAGAGGACCTGCATGCGGGATTTTTTCCAAACTTATTTGGAATAGAGTATAATAACATATAACTGTAATAGTATAAAAAAACTGATGTACAGTTATTACTTTATTAGGTAGACCTACCTACCAGAGGCACTGAAAAGTTAGTTTTTCGTATGGCAAATATCATAGGTAAATTAATTTCCGTTAAATGATGATTGTAACACAAACCTTTACCTCAGACCATTTAATTAATTTTTGTCTCGAGAAAAATTAATTTAAATAATTAAATATTTCTCAACACATATTGTAAAAGAATATGTGATATACTGATATCTTGATACATTTTTATTTTATCCATAATAAATTAAAACTTAATAATAGTATAGGTACCTACCACCTGTTACACAGTGGCGTGCTCAGCGGGTAGGCCTGGTAGGCCCGGGCCTACCCTGTCTTTTTTTCGTATTACGAAATGAAATCAATTTGGAACAAAGATTATTTATTTATTACACACTTTAATATCAGGCGTGAATAATTGTGGCCACAGTTCCTACTGTTTATTAGACGACGACTAAAAATTGTAAATAATAGACAATATTCCCGAAATGATTGTTATTAATTAAACGTTCGTCACTAACTGTTCTCCGCCGACAATCGTCAAGAATTTTACGATGTTCATATGAGATAATGAATATGAATTATAAATGTTATTTTTGGTGCCTATTAATAATTTATTACGGTGTGTCGGTGTGTACTGTGTAAACGTATAGTGAGTGACAGAGCCGATCTAATAGTTTTGTCTGTGTACACTATTTAGAATAACCTAAATACATTTTTTTTTATAAAACTGCTTAAAATTTGACTACCTACTAATTAAATTAAAATAAAATGAACAGCCAGTTTTATAAACCTATTCCGAAATCCAAATGTCACAAGGACATTGAACGATGATGATAGTACAACAGATCAGCCTCAATTGAACATTTTTAAATTAAATGTTACCTCGACTTCTAACGAGTCTTCAACTTCTTCTTCTTGCTTAAAAGTGACTCGATGACTTAAATTCACTAAATAATTATATTTTATGTAAGTAGGTATACTTATAATTAAAAAAAACTATTGCTTCACTTGTATTCACTTTTAATATCTTTGAAATATTATTAACAAGTCAAACAGAGGAATAAATGGTGTTATATTAGGTATATTATGTGATCATTTTTCTAATTAATTTAAAATGTTATAAAAAGTTTCTAAAAATAATGTATACC